>NC_133297.1:22756197-23020253 GCF_005239225.2 Populus alba | reverse complement strand
AACTAAGAGGAAGAATTTATAGTGAGAAATTTTGAAAATGCCAATTCAATACCACCTATATGTAGGCCCAGCTTATAGTCTCACACTCTCTCTTCTCTCTATTAATTATTTATTTTGAACAAAAAAATGTGTATATACAGGTAGTTGTGATTGTGGCTCATATCTCCATGTGATTTTTACATCCAAGACGACTTAACACCCTCTATGGGTCGGGATAGACTTCCCATTCTGTTTTCTAAAAAAACTGGCAAACCGGGTCTTTTCGTATAGTTAGATTCCAAGATAAGTTGACATGTTCTTTATGGAATTGCTTGCCATAAATCATGAATTATCCACATTTCCACTAGGATGCGTCTCAAGGGTCAGCAGAAGATTATCTAAAGACCCCGTACTCAGTCTGCATGTAACCTATTATTCGATAGTTTCACCCGCCATTTAAACTAGTGTTTTGCATATTTTTATTTATTATAAAATACCCTTGATATGTTCTTTTGTTTTACTGTTTGAAGGCCTTTTGGATGAAAGATACAAAAAAGAGTAAATTGGAGCGTAATTGGCAGATTTGACGTTCAGTCGATATTTGTGCAGAGCGAGTGAGTTCAGAGGTCAAAATGAAGTGGATTCCAATGGAATTAAAAAGCAAACATCCAACTTTCTGGAAATGTAATGCAAGAAATAAAGAGATAAGATCATGGAAATAAACATCCTTCAAAGTCAAATCTCGCGTTCTGCCAATGATTGACCATTGACATTCCAAAATCTCAATATATGGCGCTTTCAGCAAGTCCAATTGATGCAAACTCAATTTTAGTTGGATTCCTTTTACTCAAAATCTCATAAACGCTCCAAATATCAGCAAAAACGATAGTCCATATGAGGGAGATAATGCAATTTCAAGAGATGACAGGCTGAATTCTGCCAGCAAGCAGGATTGCGGGAAGCAAACGAACTCCCAATTTCATCTAGAAGCATCCAAAACCGACCAGCAATTTTAGCTCCTCTAGTAAATATTCTTAGAAGGTCAAGAAGGAGCCACCAACCTTCATGGCAGCCACCAACCATCAAGCAGCCGCCAAAGCCTGCCAGCCACCAGCGCGCCAGCCGCTTTCACACTACACATCTATGGGATGTTCACACTCTTGAAACTTTGATTTTTCTTACTATACAACTTTCGTGTATAGAATAGAGGAGAGGAGAAGGATGGTGAAAGAAAGAAAAAAAGGAAGGAGGAAACACAAACTCTCCTCTCTACAAATCAGAAGATTTATGATTCTCATCTATTAGAGTAGTTGTTCAAATAGATATGCAAGGCTAAAGCTCATTTTCTTGTCTTACAAGGACACAAACAAACCTGGATTTTAAGAACCGTTGAGATTTAATTGCTTCCTCTTTTTCTTCAGTTATATGTTATGAATGAGTATGTTTGTTTCCTATTGCATATTTCCTATGATTGCTTATCTTAATTGCTAGAGCGGGACTCTAAGTTATTCATTATGTGAACAATCTATTGCTAAGTTTGATATCAAACGGAATGTGGTATATAAACTTGTGAAGCAGACTAAGCTGATAATTGTAAGCGGAACTACCGTTAATGTAAACTTAGGAGAACATTCGATCATAGCAACACAAATTGACAACTTGGTTGTTAAGATTAATTGTGAATTTATCTGGATCTTAAGGTTGCCATTTTGCATTAAATCATTTAGTGCGGGACACATTGGATTGTCTTGTTGAGTTAGGGCTAGTTATACGGCGGATCCAGTTAATAACCAATATTAAGAAAAAAGAGATAAATCATAATATAAACTGCGAGTCTCTCGGTTCTCACAGGATCGGTTCTAATCTGTATGGCTGGATAGTGTTGCTTTGCCAACCAAGGTTTTTTTCGTTGATATATTTCAATCTTCAATTGATTTTGTTGTAGTTTAATTTCTAGCCATAGTTTAAATCATTGCAAATCAAACCCCCCTTGCATAACGTTATAGCATAAAAATCTGATCATCTAAACCTTTCTCGTTGAGAGTCGACCCCTGCTTTGCTCTATATTATCTATGTGTGTTTTAAGCTAGCGGTAATTAATTTGTTGCGACCGCGACATCGCAACACAGGGGCATCCTTAATGAATGTATTTAATGATTCTTACACTGTTTACAAATACCATTCCTACTAAGAACGACGATGTCGCATTACAAGTCCATCTGGCACCATTTGTGAAGACTTCAATATGTTATTACACGACATTTACTTTGCAAAAAGTGCTTTTACCTGTTCCAAGCATGTAGTGAAATGAAAGAATGGACAACTCACCTAATCAATCGGACCTTTCCTTCAGTTAAGCAGTGAATATCTTCAGGAATCCATGATCATTAACAAAACTCAATCTGACCATACCGTAGCACCAATAAGATTATTGTGTTAATCTATCTTGGAGGCAAAGCAGGAAAATACCTTTCAAAGTTTTTCACAGTGACGTGGTGTCCCTATTTTCAATGAGAATTGGAAAAGGACTTTCCAAGAAGAAGAAAGGAGGTAAGAGACATTGTACCAAATTCCTATCTCAGAAATATCAGCCTTATTATGGCGGAAATTGACAAGGAGATTCGACTGTAGAGTCGACAACTAACGTAATCAGTTAATATAATTGAATCGAGATGAGACGAGAGTAACTATCAAAAACAGAGAAGCGACTTTATACAGCTAGAAATAAACAACCACCCAACAACGATGTTGCAGAAAAAAGCCTTCAATCTTTCGTAATTAATACTTTCGACCAATATATAGAGTTCACTTATTCAAATGAAAATATATTCAAAATAACTTCAAACGATGCCCAATTTACACTTGAAAACATTGCCATTCTTTGTATTCTCGATATTTCACAAGCTCCCATTATGGCATACACATGTATTCACTATAAATCCGGTACCACCTCTTGATCTAGTTTTCCAGGCAAATTATAGATGGAGTCGAGAACTTATAAGAAGTCAGAACTTGTTAGAACCCAATATGTTTCTTCTTTCTCAGTATTTATCATCTGTACATGAAACCATACTGCTTTTTGATTCGTTGTTCCTTTCATGATGACGTTGTCCACTACATCGCCCTAGTGATTTCTACTTGTCCTACAAGGTGTGTGTGTGTTCGCAGATTGGTTTCTCAGCTGACTTGATCCACTCGAAGTTTGAATTCGTAAATCAGCGTTTTAATAGCCCAACTAAGCCTTTTATATTCAAATCTTTCACAGGCAAGTGAACAATGGTGTTCCAGTAGGGCAATAGTCCTTTATAAATAACTACCTTAATGATGTTTTATGAACGTAGTTGCGAATTAAGCCCAAGTGGCATCTTAAGTTTAGTATTGGACCAGTACTTTCCTCGTTCAGGGGATTCACTGTTTTCTCCAAGAGTCTGTGATCTCCCTATCAACCTCTACTTCGTCCACCACTTGTCTGCAGCTGTGCATAAGGGTGAGACAACCTTTGTGAGTGCTGATGTCGTAGTATTTGCTTCATTAAAGAACAAAATTAGGCTTTGTCGAGATGGCATATGCCAGAAATGATGTTCCACCATCACCTTAGTCACTATGCTCGAGGCGATTCCCAAAATATAAGACTCAAAGAATAGTGGGGTGTGCAACTCTCTTACACTCCGATTTTGTTGATCATCTGTTTCCGCTGGAAGATTGCCTCCTATTCCATTTCGAATATATAATCTATGGCGATCGTAATCGACTCGTACACCCGAACCAAATGATGGAGAAACTTCGGAACCCATTGAAATTCACTATACGCCCAAATAAGCAAAATCTCTGGATCAACGAATAGGATTAAAAAGCATCTATGTGACGGTTTGAAATGAGTCAAACTTTTTGACAATTTTCACTAAGTCTTTGTAGAATGCATGTGATTGCCAGCTATAAGTACCAACTTTGTTTTTGACGAGAACATGACCCCCACATACCTTAGAACTGACTAAAATTTAACATGCATACTTGACCTCATTGTCAGGAATGCCATCTTCAGTAATTTAATCAGGACAAATAATAAAATTAAATACGGCAGTTATCAATAAAAGTTCTTGAGTGCTGTCGAACTTTGTCATTGAGTTACTCCAAGAGCTGGCATTGTCTTGAAACAAGAAAATTTAACAATGATTAGCAAACCAAGGCATCCGTAAACAAAAAAGTAAACGAATTACATTGAGAAAATTAGTCCTCCGATTTTGGTGATGATGTCAGATTTTCGAATCTGGTTGTCTCCAATCGTTTGACAACATGATTTGCGACAATCATTTTCGTTTTTTTGATTGTGATATCCAAGCATTCTTGAAGTTAATCAAAATCCATGCACCAATCTAACCATTAGAATCTTTCCTTAGGTAAGAAGTATTCAATGCTGCATGATCATAAATCAACAACAGGGTGAGCCAACAAGATAAAGGACCTGAATTTATACATTGCAAAATACTATTGCAAGTAACTATCTTTTTTCAGTCTGGTGGTGTTAATTTCATTTGAGCACTATTTAAGATTTTTATCTCTGTATAGGAAAATCACAATAGGTTTCTTATCTTTTCTTCGTCCCAAGAGACAACACCCACGCATAATCACTAACGTCACACATTATTTAAAGGTAATGCATCCAATCCAGGCAGGGTTGAAATGCGACAAGGAGCAGGAAGTAAGCAGTTTTTTAGTTTTAACAGAAGAGCTCTTTCATAATGTTCAGTCCATTCAAAATATTATCTTTGTTAGAAGGTTACTCACAGGGCTTAAAATTTACACTTAAGGAATCTTTGATGGAACCTTCTGTAAAAACCAACAATTGTCTAAGAATATCTAACATCTTAACTGATTTTGGTGTTGAATAGTTGGCAAATTAAACTCATGATTTTATGAATTTGTCAACCTCAATTCCCTTTCGATGGTAAAACATGCTGATCGAAGTACCAATGCGGTTTGTTACCATAAAGTGACATTTTTTCCCAAATTCAGTACCTAAGATTTCTTCTCTTCACACCTTGCTCAAACCTTTCTTCTCTAAGTTAGTTCAACAAATCATTCATAATGACTCACAAAAACAGAAAAATCCACTCCATAATAAATCTCAAGAAAACGTCAACCGATATCTACTGAATATCTAAGCATCCATGCTACATAATCAAAAGGCATCCTTCTCGATATGCAAAATCGTACTAACGAATGTGAAGTACTCTTCTCTGATCTCTTCCAATGCAATTCCACAATTGTGATTGTAACCTGATAATAGCCATCTAGGAAATCAATACAAAATGCATAACTACAAATCTCATCTAAGGATTTGATCTCATGAAGTTAAAGGAAAAATTATCTTTTCTATTCATTGAATTATGTTCCTAAATAGTCAATGACACATGCGCAACTAGTAATATAGTTGATTAACTCATTATTTCTATTTGTCTATCATATGACTCGTCGACTTCTTTCATACAACTTCGGGTAGATCTTACCATTTGCTATCAAATATAGGACTAAATGATTCAATTATTCTAGAATGCTCAAGACTTCCATTTGTCACTACTTCTTCTTCATATTAGATAAAGCCTTCGTTGCATTTCTCTACAGGGTTTAGCATTTTCCTCCAAATAAATTCCGATGTCACTTGTGTGCAAATCAAAGGGCTTAATTCCTTTTTATGTCAGCTATGGTTCATCCTAATGCATTTTGTTGCATTATTAGAGTGTGTAATAACTTACACTTCTTGATGTCATTAGTTTGGAAGAGCGTTACTACCAGAAAAGTTTTATTTTCTCCTAAAATGGAGTATTTGAAGATTGAATGGTAACGGCTTCAAATCAGTTTGGTGGTTGAACACTTAAAGGTATGGACTCAACTGATCGTGGTGCAATTCTTCAATTTGTGGTCTTCCCAATTACATGCCTTTGGAATTCTTCCTGGGAAAGTATGACCATTTACAAATCATTCAGATTCATCTCGAATCTCCCCAATTTCATTAGAAGTGGTTTTGAAATTGATTCATGAACTAATTTTTCAAATAAAGTCACTTCCTGTAAATCGAATCATTATCATCCCCAGGTTGTTTGTAAATGTTGAAATATTCATCTTCAATGCCATGTTTCCAAAATGATAGCATTCATCAGTCCCATTCCTACAATTAATCAATGCATTCAAAAGTTGGCAAAATATGGACATTCTAAAATGATAGGAATTTTGCAGATTACATCGCGTCAACAGGTTGTGTATCCAAGACAACAATAATTCTACAGGGTAAATGAATTTTATCAACTTGTTACTCAAACACATCCTTCAACTCTCTAGGCACTTTTACTAAGATCTATCGAGCAAGTAAAAGAGGTTATAGAGGTTGTTTTAACTCACCTTAATTGAGACTGTTGACGTTGAAGGACTGAATATGGAAAAGAAATTCACACTAGCTCCAAGATCAAACAAGGCGTGTTTTAATTTTATTGTTTCTCCAATAAAGCAAGAAATCATATAGGACAAACCAGGCTTATAAACATCATTAGGATATGTCACCTTATAGGATCCCCTGGATCTATGGAAAACCTTTTCACATTACTGCTGGAACTTGAACATAAAGCTTATTGGGCTATTAAAGCCTTTTCAATTCAAATCTTATCGCAAATGCTTAGTCAGCTGGTGAAAATTACAAATAAAATGAGCTTGAGGAATAAGAAATGATACATATGAAAATTCAAGAATTCATAAAGCAAGAATCAAAGGAGTTTCAATGACAAGAAAATACTAAGGAAAAACATTCAATGTTGGTCAAAAAAAGTCTTGCTTTTTAATTCCTCGCTCCGTGTATTTCCTGGAAAGCTAAGATTAAGATGGAGCGGTCCTTTTATTGTGAAACATGTGTATCCATATGAGGCATGTGATATCGAGAATCCAAATAATGGTAAGTTTTCAAGGGTAGAATGGACATCGTTTGAAAGTTTACTTTGACAATTTTTTAGTTGAAAATGACTCTATTAAATTGGGTGATCATGTATATAAGGATTGATTCTTTTTGTCACATTGTTTTTGTGTTTCTTTTTGTGTGACTTTTGTTTTGTTAGTTTCTCTCACCCCGGTCAAATGGCGGATAATGGTACTCCGTGACTTTTTGTCTGTCACAAGATGTGCCAAATGGAATTGTAATGCCAAATGTCATTCTTTAGAAATGGTATCTATAAACCGTGAAGATAAAATACAGTTCATTAAGGATGGCCTGAGTAAGGAGTATTCTAGATAAAATGAACTTACAGTTCATTCTTTTTACTCTTGAGACGCACCCTAGTGGAGATATGCATCGTGCAATTCATGATTTACGACCACAATTCCATAAAGAACATGCTCGACATAGTCTTGGGAATCTGACTAAAAAAGACCCTGTTTGCTAGTTTTTAAGAAAACTGGATGGGAAGCCTATCCCCAACCTATAGAGGGCGTTTATGTTGTTCTTGTACGTAAAACCAAGGAAAGATGTGAGGTCGTCGCAATCATAACTACTTGTACATACACATGTTGTCACAGAGAGAGAGAGAGAGAGAGAGAGACTCCAGCTGGCCTACATATAGGTGGTATGATTGTATTTTCAATTTCTCATCTATAAAATCTTCTCTTCCTTCCCTTTATTTCTACTTAACCCACACATTCAACAGCTATCGAAGCGTGTAGAAATGGCAGGTTCCTCAAGTCATCAAATAAGAAATATTTGTGTTTTCGGTGGATCCAGTCCTGGGAAAGAAAAAGAGTTTTTAGAATCAGCAAATTATCTTGGTCAGGTATTAGCTGAGAGAAAGATTCATTTAGTTTATGAAGGAGTCAGCCTTGGGTTAATGATGAGTGTGTCAACAACTACATTCCTAGGAGGCAGTCAAGTTTTGGGTATCATTCCAAAAGTTTTAGCCGAAGGGACAATCATTGGAAAACACAGTTGGAGAGGAATTTACAGGTCTCCACAATGTCTGATCAACCTATCGCCTTAATACAATGTTTAAACATGTTGATGCCTTCATTGCCTTACTAGGTGGTCTGACACATTGGAAGAGATCTTTCATATTTCCTCTTGAGCCCATCTTCACATTCACCATAAACCTACATGTTTGTTAAATGTTAATGGTTTTTATGATACATTGTTGTCTTTTCTTGATCAAGCTGTGGAACAGGAATTTCTAACATATTTGGCACGATGAATCATAATCTTTGCTGCTACTTTCCTCTGCTGAACAATTGATTGACCAAGTGATTAGTACTTAAAAGTGCATTTTTATCAAGGTTTTATATGATCATTTTGCACTTAAAGTATCAATAACTCCTTAACTAAAGCATGTTTTATAAAAATATACCTAATAATATAGATACCTTTAATTTATAGTAAATGTTCATCTTAAATGTAGGCCTATCACATAAATAAAAGTATTGATTGATGAGTTTAAGTATTGAAATTGAAAGGATAAAGAGAGGGCTCAACTTAGAAAAGAAATGTTGGTGCAGTCCAAACTGGAACACTATTCAGTAATTGGGTCATATCTCGAGTTTTAGATGTCCAAATGACCTCAATTGTTTGGACATATTCGGTAAGACATAGACCTACAACTTTCATGCGGAGTCCAAGATTTAAAAAGGCTATTTTCAAGTCCAAATTATAGCAACAACGAAGAAGTTCGAATTGTCCTCCAGCCCAGAAACTGTTCGGTGTTCATCCCATATCTTGAGTTCTAGAAGTCCAAATGACCTTAATTTTTTTTCCTGGAAAGATAAGAAAATTTCCTATAACTTTCATGAGTACATATGGTTCTAGTTCTGATGCTAGCAATGACGTTTTATTTAAACAAGAAGATAAGGATTTTCACCAAATCAAGAGTTGGCCACCCACTCAATAATTAGTCATCAAATCAATAGTTCCAAATTTTGGTCTATAAAAGGAGGCATTTGCCATGCATTTAGGGGCTTGGTTGTTCAGATCAAGAACTTGCTCTTGCTCTTGCTCTCTCTTTATATTTTTTGTAATTCTTAAGTTTTTCTTTCATTAATATCTTGTTTATGGTTTTCATTTCCTTTCCTTTACTTAGTTAACTTGTATCTTATTTATGTTCTTATTTTGTTTATTTATGTTTCTCTTCTTTATTATGTTTAGTTAAGTTTATTATGTCAAGGTGAAAAGGTTACATTAATGGTGTAAGAATAAGTATAGTGTAAACTCAACATGGTCCTTAATGTTTAATATTAACATGTCTTATCTTTTTATCTTACTAATTCTTAATACATTGCTTGTTAAATGGTTAATCTAGATTTGTGTTGTATAACACTTGGTATAACAAATGCTTGGCACTTTCATAGCCCAACCGTATAGTATTACTTACCCCTATGCTATGAAAGAAATTTGATTTGTTGTTAACATAAGTTAGCATCATGAATTCCTCACAATATTTAAAAGTTTAGTGTTACTTAAATAATATAATTAATGTTAACAATTTATAATGAGCTATTAATGATAAATCATATGATTGGAACCTCCTTTGTGTGTGGTTTCCAGTTAAATAATAAGAGTTTATACTATACTTGTTTGAAATACCATTAGTGGATCCTCTAACCTTGACATTTGTTTTTATCATTATTTAATCCTTACATTAATCTTCCATCTCAAAGTTCTCATCAACTTATTATTATTATTATTGTTGTTGTTGTTGTTGTTGTATTATTATTATTGTCTATAATTTATACAATTAACCTCCTGTGGTTCGACCCCGGTCTTGCCGAGTTATTTATTACTTCGACATTCACTTAGATTGGATATGAGCCTTCATTTGTGAAACCTTGTGTCTTTTTGTTTTATTATTTTGTTTTGTTATTTATTGTACTTGTTTAAGTGTGTTTCAAGTTTATCAGTGTTTGTTGTTTCAGGTGATGTCTTCTATACTCTATCTTTCTACCTTAGGACATTGAGGACAATGTATCGTTTTGGTTGGAGGGAAAGGGTAGTAGTTGATACTTAAAAAAAAATTAACTAATTGTGTTTCTATTTGCAAAACCGTTGTTACTAAGATGGCAGGGTCAAGAAGTTCATTTGTTAAAGTAACTCTTGAGATGCATCTTAGTAAACATTATTAAAGGTCTATCATAATACTTCTTGAAATATTCAGGTTTACAAACTCTCTTATTATTATTATCAATTGTTAGTGCTCATATGCTCATTCAACAAGTATTCTTAAATCTTCATTTTCACACACACTTTAACATATGATTGTGGATTGCACATTGGATTATTACATTATTTATGTTTTTTGTTAAAGTAACAACTAAATAAAAATGGATAGTATATAATTTGCCAAAAAAAACAATGGTAATAAATGTAATTAAATAAATAAATAAAAGCATTGATAAGTTTGGTTGTGTAGCATTTCTAACCTAAGCAATTAAGCCTGAAGGGGTGTTTTAACACCTAATATCTTAAAGTCAACTGACTTGGGAGCTATTGGCCTAACACTTGTTACATGGGTTGATGTGAAAAGCTTAAGGGAATCAAACATTACACTATCTACGTATCAATATCTGCAACCCAAGTTATTAAACTTGAAGGGGTGTCTCAACACTTAATGCCTTAAGACCAACTGGTCTGGGAGTCATTAGCCGAAAGCTCATTACATGAGTTAAAGATGCATTGTGTTTTAAGTTATATGTATATAAAAAAAGAAAAAATTAGAAAAGAAAAGGAAAAAGATAATAATCTCAACCCAAAGAAGTTAACCTTAAACATTCGAACAGGATATTGTTTTCTTCTAATAAAAGCCCTATCATCTATGTTTTCATACATTGAGCGCATACAAAAGAAGGTTTATTAATATCTTGTTTCAATAGTATGAACCAAATATATATAAATTTAATGAGAGTTTGTTTACTTGGATAGATTAATGGAAGTTGAATGATGAATGTCTTGTTTTATGGAACTTGCAAATTGTTTTTCTATTTTAACGCTTTGATTACTAGGAACTAGTAACAAGCTCATTGAAGGGTGTGATTAGTACTTACAAGTGTATTTTTATCAAGGTTTTATATCATTATTTTGCAATTGAAGTATCAATAACTCCTTAACTAAAGCATGTTTTATAATAACAAGTTTGATAATATAAGATACCTTTAATTTATGGTAAATGCTCATTTTAAATGCAGGTACAACTCACAATTCAAAGGATTGATTATTGTGATTAACTATTGGAAGTGAAAGGACAAAGAAAAGGCTAAGCTTAGAAAGGAGATGCCGATTCAATTCAAATTCAAACACTGTTCAGTCATTAGGTCATATCTGGAGCTATAGATCTTGAATTTCAGTTTGGTTTATATGGCTAGAAAGATAAGAAATGGGCCTACAACTTTCATGAATAGGAAAAGACCCAAATCTGCCGTTTTTAAATTCAAAGTTTGGCCACAAAAGAGAAGTCAGAATCTGTCCTACAATCCAGCCCAAACACTGCTTAGAATTTTACCCATATCTAGAGTTCTAGAAAGCCAAATGACGTGAAATTTGGTGGGTGGAAGGAAATGACAATTTCCAACAACTTTCATGTAGAAGACATGCTCAAATTCTGATGTTAACAATGACATTTCATCCAGACAAGAGCTTAAGGGCTATCCACCACGTCCACCAGCAGCACTACTCAGTGTTTTCAACATATCTCAAGCTGTAGTGATCCAAATAATTTGATATTTGGTTGGTGGAAGGAAAAGATAATTTCCAATAACTTTCATGAAGAACACTTTCCCAAATTCGGATTGCATTAATATCATTTCATCCAGCCAAAATGCTTGAGTGTTGCTATCCACCAAGTCCACTAAATCAATAGTTGGCCACTACATCAATAATCAATTACCAAATGAATAGTTCTAAATTTTAGCCTATAAAAGGAGGTATTTGCCATTCATTTAGGCATCTTATTTTTCAGATCAAGATCATGTTCTTGCTCTCTCTTTTTATATTTTTGTAATGCTTAAGTTTTGCTTTCATTAATCTCTTGTTCATGCTTTTCATTTCCTTTACTATACTTATTAATCATGTTCTCCTCTTATTTATGTATGTTTCTCTTCTTTGTTATGTTTAGCTAAGTTAATTATGTTAAGGTGAAAAGGTTTCATTAATGGTGTTAGGATAAGTATAATATAAACTCTATATGAACTTTAATACTTATATCCTACAACTTGCTATTAACATGTTTTATCATTTTTATCTTATTAATTCTTAATATCTTGCTTGTTAAATGGTTAATCTAGATTTGTGTTGTATAACATTTGGTACATCAAATACTTGATCCTTCATAGTCTTCGGCTGACATCGTTGTTATGAGAGGAACTTGATTTGTTGTCAATATAAGTTAGTATCATGAATATCTGATAAAATTTATAAGTATGGTGTTATGTAAATAAGATGATTAATATGATCATGTTGATAATTTATAAAGAGTTTATATGTTACTTATCTCTAATACTATTAGTGGATCCTCTAACCTTGACATTTGTTTTATCATTGTTTAATCTTCACATTTATTTACATTTCAAAGTCCTCTTTAACTCATCATCATCATTGTTGTTGTTGTTGTTGTTGTTGTTGTTGTTGTTATTGTTATTATTTATAATTTATATAGTTCGCCTCCTTGTGGTTCGACCTCGGTCTTGCCGGGGTTATTCATTACTTTGACACTCCTGCACTTGGGATATGACATCAACTCTTTGATCATGTCATTAGTTAACTAAGGAAACTAGTCTTGCTCAATTTAGAGATGTAGAACTCCAGTTATGGGTTACCAACTAAAACTGAGTCGTGACTGATTCTATTGGACAATAACAGTTAGATAGTAACAGTTCAATGTCTAGACAGTAACGGTTGGATAGTAACAATTGGATAGTAACAGTTGGACAATAACACTTCAATGTCTAGATGGTTGGACAATAACAATTTAATGTCTAGACAGTAATGGTTCAAAGTTCGACAATAACAGTAGACTTTCACGTGAATACTATATATAAGAATATAAAAGAATTGAGTCATATGAACACTTGCACATTGAGATACTAACTCTGAAAATATACATGATATAAGTGTGTTATTATAAGAAAATGAACATGCATAGAAAGTAACATATAAGTGATTGATGAATATGGATTCTTTATAATATTGGCTTGAAGGAATCATAACCAAAAAACTTCCTTGTGATTTAGGAGGAGCAACTAGGATTGGATCTTTTGTTACAAGACGTCGCGAGACAAACGAAGCAGGTGCGTGATCTTCCTCCTATGTGCACTTATACAATTTAAAATTCTTCTGGTGAATACAATTACAATAAATATCGTGTTCAGTGTAAATAAAGTCTAGCATATTTACAAGATTAGCTTCGACTAATGGCATCCGTGATAGGATTGCCTGGAGATGAATTACGAGATTAGCTTCGACTAATGGCATGGATTGCCGAGAGATGAATTAAGATATTAGCTTTGGCTAATGGCGTCCGTGATAGGATTGCCGGAAGATGAATCTAATGGCATCCATGATAGGATTAATGGGACATGAATTAAGATATTAGCTTCGGCAAATGGCGTCCGTGATAGGATTGCCGGGAAATGAATTATAAGATTAGATTTTACAAGGTCACCCGGTTCATGCAAGTAAATAAGAGTATTCAAATTAAGAATATGCAAATTAGTGTTAATTGGGTTTAAAAGATTTACAAGCAAAATATAAGTTCTTTATTAGAATTATTATGGATCCGATAGAAAAATTAATATTTCATTTGTATACATTACATGAGCATATATATATATATATATATATATATATATATATATATATATATATATCAACATAATGGTATGTCCATCAAATATCCAAGAAAATCATTAGTTTAGGTTTCTACTTTGTCAAGCTTATATAAATATTTAACTTAAACAAAAGGAAATTAACGCGTTTATGTAGTATACTTTTATATAAACCTTGATGTATTTTGACACGACCAAAAGATTGATGTCTTCTCCCAAGTGCAGGAGTGTCGAAGTAATAAATAACCCGGCAAGACCGGGGTCAAACCACAGAGAGGTTAATTGTATAAATTATAAATAACAACACAACAATAACAATAATAGCAACAATAACAACAATAATAATAACAATAATAATAATAATAATACTCAGTACGTGGCGTTGTTATACTTGAGAATGATCTAAGAGATCGGGTCACAGGTTTCCAGCCTATATACCGAGTTTATGGAAAGATCAAAGAGATATATTATATAATATAAACAGATTTCTGATGCGAATGAACAAAGCAAGACCAACAATGTCAGGATCCTTGATCAAACACAGAGCATACTTAACATACATAAAATATAGCAAGAATGTAAATAATAATAAATAATAATAATAATAATAATAAATAATAATAATAATAATAATAACAATAAAAAGAAGAGGAGGAAGAAATTAATGAGAACTTTGAGATGGAAGATTAATGTAAGGATTAAACAATGATAAAAATAAATGTCAAGGTTAGAGGATCCACCAATGGTATTTCAAACAAGTATAATATAAACTCTTATTACTCAATTTGGAAACCACACACGAAGGAGGTTCCATTCGGATGATTTGTCATTAATATCTCATTATAAATTATTAACATGATCATATTAATTATCTCATTTACATAACACCAAACTTTTAAATATTATCAGGAATTCATGATGTTAATTGATGTTAACAACAAATCAGGTACTTTTCATAGCCCAGGTGTAGGTAATACCATACGGTTGGGCTATGAGAGTGCCAAGCATTTGTTGTACCAAGTATTATACAACACAAATTTAGATTAATCATTTAACAAGCAAGGTATTAAGAATTAGTAAGATAAAAAGATAAGACATGTTAATATTAAACATTAAGGTTCATATGGAGTTTATACCATGCTTGTTCTTACACCATTAATGTAACCTTTTCACCTTGACATAATAAACTTAGCCAAACATAATGAAGAAGAGAAACATAAATAAACAAAACAAGAACATAAATAAAATACAAGTTAACTAAGGAAAGGAAAGGAAATGAAAAGCATAAACAAGAAATTAATGAAAGCAAAACTTAAGAATTACAAAAATATAAAGAGAGAAAATAAAGAGCATGAACTTGATCTGAACAACCAAGCCCCTAAATACATGGCAAATGCCTCCTTTTATAGGCCAAAATTCGGAATTATTGCTTTGATGACTCATTGTTGAGTGGGTGGCCAACTTTTGACTTAGTGAAAATCCTTATCATCTTGTCTAAATAAAACGAAAATGCTAGCATCAGAACTGGGTCCAGATGTCCAAATGAAAGTTCTAGGAAACTCTCTTAGCTTTCCAAAAAAAAAAAAAGATGAGGTCATTTGAACTTCTAGAACTCAAGATATGGGATGAACACTGAACAGTGTTGGGCTGCAGGACAGATTCGGACTTCTCCGTTGTTGCTATAATTTGGACTTGAAAATGGCCTTCTTAGATCTTGATGTCCAAATGAAAGTTGTAGGCCTATGTCTTATCAAATCTCTGTAAAAATTTCAGATCATTTGGATATCTAGAACTCGAGATATGACCCAATTACCGAACAGTGTTCTAGTTTGGACTGCACCAACGTCTCTTTTCTAAGCTTCACCCTTCTTTATCTTCAAAATTTCAGTAGTTGAATTCATCAATCAATCCTTTGATTTATGTGATATGCCTGCATTTAAGATGAACATTTACCATATATTAGGGTAATTTATAATATTAGACTTGTTATTATAAAACATGCTTTAGTTAATGAGTTATTGATACTTTAAGTGCAAAATGATGATATAAACCCTTGATAAACATGCACTTTTAAGTACTAATCACACCCCCCAACCAGCTTATTACTAGTCCCTAGTAATCAAAGCGTTAAAATAGAAAAACAATTTGCAAGTTACACAAAGCAAGGCATTCATCATTCAACTTCCATTAATCTATCCAGATAAACAAACTCTCATTTCTGCTTCATATTTCTTAAACAAGATATTAATAAATCTTCTTTTTATGTGCTCAATGTATGAAAACATATATGATGGGGCTATTGTTGGAAGAAAACAATATGATGTTCTAATGTTTAAGGTTAACTTCCTTGGGTTGGGATTATTTTTCTTCTTTTTTTTTCTTTTTTTTCTATTTACACATACAACTTAAAACACAATGCATCTTTAACCCATGTAACGAGCTTTAGGCTAATGACTCCCATACCAGTTGGTCTTAGGGCATTAGGTGTTGAGACACCTCTACGAGCTTAGCAACTCGGGTTGCAGATACTAATATGTAGATAGTGCAATGTTTGATTCCCTTAAGCTTTTCTCCTTAACCCATGTAACAAGCTTTGGGCCAATAGCTCCCAAGTCAGTTGACTTTAGGGTATTAAGTGTTAAAACACCCCTTCGGGCTTAATTGCTTAGGTTAGGGAGGCTACGAAACCAAACTTATCTACGTTTTTATTCATCATTATTATCACAATTTTTTTTTCTCTTTTTTTTTCTTTTTTTTTATGCAAATTATGTACTATCCCTTTCCCTTAGTTGTTACCTTTAACAAAAGAACATAAATAATGTAATAATCCAATGTGCAACCCACAATCATATGTTAAAGCGCGTGTGTGTGAAAATGAAGATTTAAGAATACTTGTTAAATGAGCATATGAGCAGAATCAAGTGTTAACAATATGAGAGTTTGTAAACTTAGATATTTCAAGAAGTATTCTGATAGACCTTGTTAAGAATGTTTACTAAGATGCGTCTCAAGAGTCACTTTAACAAAAGAACTCCTTTTACTCTGCCATCCTAGCAACAACAGTTTTGCAAATAGTTTATGAAATAGAAAACACAGTTTTTTTTTTTTTTTACTACTACCCTTTCCCCCCAACCAAAATGAGACATTGTCCTCAATGTTTTAAGGTAGAAAGATAGAGTATAGAAGACATCACCTGAAATAACGAACACTGACAAACCTGAAACACACTTAAACAAATAGAAGAAACAACAAAACACAATAATAAAACCAAAAGACACAAAGTTTTTACAAACGAAGGCTCAAATCCAATCTAAGCTTTTTACGGCTTTCCTGAGTTGACCAATTTATGCGACTCATTGAGGGATTAATTACAGGGATGAAAGATTGTAGTTGGTCAATCAATTGTTCAGCAGTACCAGCAGAGATTATGATTTGTCGTGCTGAAGATGTTAGAAATTCCTGTTCCACAGCATGATCAAGAAAAGACAACAACTTATCATAAAAACCATTAACATTTAACAAACCTATGGGTTTATGGTGAATGTGCAGTTGGGCCTAAGAGGAAATATGAAAGATCTCTTCCAATGTGCCCAGACCACCTGGTAAGGCAATGAAGGTATCAGCATGGTTAAACATTGCATTCAGTCGATCAGACATTGTGGGGACCTGTAATTCCTCTCCAATTGTTTTTTCAATGATGTCCCCTTGTGCTAAAGCTTTGGGGACTACCCCCAAAACTTGACTACCTCCTAAAAATGCAACTATTGACACTCCCCCCATTAACCCACGACTACCTCCTCCATACACTAAATGAATCTTTCGCTCAGCTAGTACCTGAACAAGATGATTTGTTAATTCTAAAAACTCTTTTTCTTTCCTGGGACTGGATCCACCAAAAACACAAATTTTGTTTATGTGATTACTTGAGGAACCTGTCATTTCTACACACGTCTGTATTTGATGAATGTATGGGTTGAGTAGAAATAAAAGGAAGGAAGAGAAGAATTTATAGATGAGAAATTGAAAATGCAATCATACCACCTATATGTAGGCCAACTGTAGTCTCACACACACACAGACACACACACACTCTCTCTCTCTTTATTAATTATTTATTTTGAAAAAGCATATATATGTACAGGTAGTTGTGATTATGGCTCACATCTTCCCTTGGTTTTACGTCCAAGAACGGCTTAAACGCCCTCTATGGGTCGGGGATAGGCTTCCCATCCAGTTTTCTTAAAAACTGGCAAACAGGATCTTTTTTAGTCAGATTCCCAAGACTAAGTCGAGCATGTTCTTTATGGAATTGGGGCCATAAATCATAAATTGCACGATGCACATCTCCACTAGGGTGCGTCTCAAGAGTCAATAGAAGATTATCTAAAGACCCCTTACTCAGGCCATCCTTAATGAATTGTATTTTATCTTCACGGTTTACAGATACCATTCCTAAAGAACGACATGTCGCATTACAAGTCCATCTGGCACATCGGTGACAGACTTTTAGTCGTTTTGCACGACGTTTCTTCGCAAAAGTGCTTTTACATGTTCCAGGCATGTATGAAATGAAAGAATTGGAGGACTCACCTGATAATCGGACCTTTGCTTCAATCAGCCAGCGAATATCTTCAGGAATTCCATGGTTCATTAACAACCTCAATCTTGCACATCTAGCACGGTAAATTTTTGTAATCGCATTCTGAGGCAGAGCGGGAAAATACTTTTTCAATTTTTCAAGAGTGGTGTCCATTTTCAACTGAGAATTGGGGGAGAGATTCAAAGAAAGAAGAAAGAGCAGAGAATTGCACAATTATATACACAAATATCAGTTATCATGGGAAACTGAAAGAACCAACTTAAAAGTCACGGAGTACCGTTATCCGCCATTTGACCGGGGTGAGAGACTAGCAAAACAAAAGTCACACAAAAACAATGTGAGAAAAAAAAAATCAATCTTTATATACAGGATCACCCAATTCAATAGTCATTTTCAACTGAAAAATTGTCAAAATAAACTTTTAAACGATGGCCATTTACCTTGAAAACATTACCATTCTTTGGATTTTCGATATCACAAGCCCCATATGGATACACATGTTTCACAATAAAAGGACCACTCCATCTTGATCTTAGTTTTCCAGGAAATAAATGGAGTCGAGAATTATAAAGCAAGACTTTTTGACCAACATTGAATGTTTTTCTCAGTAATTTCTTGTCATGAAACTCTTTGATTCTTGCTTTATGAATTCTTGAATTGTCATATGCATCATTTCTTATTTCCTCAAGCTCATTTATTTGCAATTTTCGCAGCTGACTAGCATCATCAATGTTTGAATTGAAAGCTTTAATAGCCCAATAAGCTTTATGTTCAATTTCCACAGGCAAGTGACAAGGTTTTCCATAGACTAGTCTATAAGGTGACATACCTAATGATGTTTTATATGCAGTTCGATAAGCCCAAAGTGCATCATTAAGTCTTAAAGACCAGTCTTTCCGATTAGGGTTCACCGTTTTCTCCAAGATTTGTTTGATCTCCCTATTAGCAAGTTCTACCTGTCCACTCGTCTGAGGGTGATAAGGGATGGCAACTTTGTGTGTGATTCCATATTTCTTCATTAAAGATTCAAATGGCTTGTTGCAGAAATGTGTTCCACCATCACTTATCATGGCTCGAGGGATTCCGAATCGACTTAAAATGTTTTCTTTCAAAAATTTTATCACTGTTTTGTGATCATTGGTTCTACTTGGAATTGCCTCTATCCATTTTGAAACATAATCTACTGCGACCAATATATACAAGAAACCAAATGATGGAGGAAATGGACCCATAAAATCTATACCCCAACAATCAAAGATCTCAATGACAAGAATAGGATTTAAAGGCATCATGTGACGTTTTGAAATAGATCCCAACTTTTGACAATTTTCACAAGTCTTGCAGAATGCATGTGAGTCTTTGAACATGGTGGGCCAGTAAAATTCACTTTGTAAGATTTTTGCACTTGTCTTTCTTGATGAGAAATGACCCCCACATGCCTCAGAATGACAAAATTTAATGACACTACTTACCTCATTGTCAGGAATGCATCTTCGAAATATTTGATCAGGACAATATTTGAATAAATAAAGGTCATCCCAATAAAAGTTCTTCACTTCGTTCAAGAACTTTCTTTTGTCTTGGGTACTCCAATGAGCTGGCAATTGTCCTGAAACAAGAAAATTAACAATATTAGCAAACCAAGGCATCGTAGAGACAGAAAATAAATATTCATCAGGAAAGTAGTCATTGATTGGTGTGATGTCAGATCTCGAATCGGTTGTCAATCTTGACAAATGATCCGCGACAACATTTTCGGTGCCTTTCTTGTCTTTGATTGTGATATCAAATTCTTGAAGTAACAAAATCCACCGCACCAATCTAGCCTTAAAATCTTTCTTAGAGAGAAGATATTTCAATGCTGCATGATCACTAAAAACAACAACAGGTGAGCCAACAAGATAAGATCTGAACTTGTCACATGCAAATACTACTGCAAGAAAGTTTACCACTTAATGTACGTGACCAAACACTCATGCACGTGTAGAAAAAGAATAAAAGGAAGAAGAAAACAAAAGAAAAAGAAACGAAAAAGAAAAAAAAAAGAAACAAAGTTAGATACAAGAAAAGTGAAAAGAGAAAACAAAATAAATACTATGATTTGTACAAGAAATTACCTCCCCGGCAACGGCGCCAAAAACTTGACACGACCAAAAGATTGATGTCTTCTCCCAAGTGCAGGAGTGTCGAAGTAATAAATAACTCGGCAAGACCAGGGTCGAACCATAGAAAGGTTAATTGTATAAATTATAAATAACAACACAACAATAACAATAATAGCAACAATAACAACAATAATAATAACAATAACAGTAGTAGTAGTAGTAATAATAATAATAATAATAATAATAATAATAATAATAATACTCAATACGTGACGTTGTTATACCTGAGAATGATCTAAAAGATCGGGTCACAGGTTTCCATCCTATATACTGAGTTTATGGAAAGATCAAAGAGATATATTATATAATATAAACAGATTTCTGATGCGAATGAACAAGGCAAGACCAACAATGTCAGGATCCTTGATCAAACACAGAGCATACTTAACATACATAAAATATAGCAAGAATGTAAATAATAATAATAATAATAATAATAGTAATAGTAATAGTAATAGTAATAGTAATAGTAATAATAATAATAATAATAATAATAATAATAATAATAGTAATAGTAATAGTAATATTAGTAGTAGTAATAATAATAACAATAAAAAGAAGAGGAGGAAGAAATTAATGAGAACTTTGAGATGGAAGATTAATGTAAGGATTAAACAATGATAAAAATAAATGTCAAGGTTAGAGGATCCACCAATGGTATTTCAAACAAGTATAATATAAACTCTTATTACTCAATTTGGAAACCACACACGAAGGAGGTTCCATTCGGATGATTTGTCATTAATATCTCATTATAAATTATTAACATGATCATATTAATTATCTCATTTACATAACACCAAACTTTTAAATATTATCAGGAATTCATGATGTTAATTGATGTTAACAACAAATCAGGTACTTTTCATAGCCCAGGTGTAGGTAATACCATACGGTTGGGCTATGAGAGTGCCAAGCATTTGTTGTACCAAGTATTATACAACACAAATTTAGATTAATCATTTAACAAGCAAGGTATTAAGAATTAGTAAGATAAAAAGATAAGACATGTTAATATTAAACATTAAGGTTCATATGGAGTTTATACCATGCTTGTTCTTACACCATTAATGTAACCTTTTCACCTTGACATAATAAACTTAGCCAAACATAATGAAGAAGAGAAACATAAATAAACAAAACAAGAACATAAATAAAATACAAGTTAACTAAGGAAAGGAAAGGAAATGAAAAGCATAAACAAGAAATTAATGAAAGCAAAACTTAAGAATTACAAAAATATAAAGAGAGAAAATAAAGAGCATGAACTTGATCTGAACAACCAAGCCCCTAAATACATGGCAAATGCCTCCTTTTATAGGCCAAAATTCGGAATTATTGCTTTGATGACTCATTGTTGAGTGGGTGGCCAACTTTTGACTTAGTGAAAATCCTTATCATCTTGTCTAAATAAAACGAAAATGCTAGCATCAGAACTGGGTCCAGATGTCCAAATGAAAGTTCTAGGAAACTCTCTTAGCTTTCCAAAAAAAAAAAAGATGAGGTCATTTGAACTTCTAGAACTCAAGATATGGGATGAACACTGAACAGTGTTGGGCTGCAGGACAGATTCGGACTTCTCCGTTGTTGCTATAATTTGGACTTGAAAATGGCCTTCTTAGATCTTGATGTCCAAATGAAAGTTGTAGGCCTATGTCTTATCAAATCTCTGTAAAAATTTCAGATCATTTGGATATCTAGAACTCGAGATATGACCCAATTACCGAACAGTGTTCTAGTTTGGACTGCACCAACGTCTCTTTTCTAAGCTTCACCCTTCTTTATCTTCAAAATTTCAGTAGTTGAATTCATCAATCAATCCTTTGATTTATGTGATATGCCTGCATTTAAGATGAACATTTACCATATATTAGGGTAATTTATAATATTAGACTTGTTATTATAAAACATGCTTTAGTTAATGAGTTATTGATACTTTAAGTGCAAAATGATGATATAAACCCTTGATAAACATGCACTTTTAAGTACTAATCATATTTATAAAAATTCAGCTTAGCATGTAGTATTTTAGTTATCTTGTAATTAACCCTTTTGAAATGTTTAACACTTATTATGTTGTAAATACTTTCTTTGCAAATTAGTATTCCTTTTCTTTTAAATTTTATGATATGATATGGGGACTACGTTCATATTGAACTTATATATATTGTGTGGATTGTATGAGGTGGAATTATGATGTTTGATATAAGGTTCGGAATTATGGGACTTTGTGATGATGGGTTGATTGAGTAAATTGATTCTAGTCGATAACCTCGGATGTCCTAAATATAAACGAAACTCTACTGAATTTTTGGTAAATTAAAAAAAATTACCCTCAAATTAAGAGGGTATGTTGGGATCTTTTAACATTGATCAAGTCGTACAGTCGGACTATTGCAAAACCACACACAAAGGAGGTTTCAATCGGATGATTTGTCATTAATAGCTCATTATAAATTATTAACATGATCATATTAATTATCTTATTTAAGTAACACCAAACTTTTAAATATTATCAGGAATTCATGATGCTAACTTATGTTGACAACAAATCAAGTTCCTTTCATAGCACAAGTGTAGGTTATACCTTACGGTTGGCTATGAAAGTGCCAAGCATTTGTTGTACCAAGTATTATACAACACAAATCTAGATTAATCATTTAACAAGCAAGGTATTAAGAATTAATAAGATAAAAATGATAAGACATGTTAATAGCAAGTTGTTTAGGATATAATCATTGAAGTCCATATTGAGTTTATATTATACTTATCCTAATACCATTAGTGAAACCTTTTCACCTTGACATAATAAACTTAGCTAAACATAACGAAGAAGAGAATATACATAAACAAAAGGAGAACATGATTATATAAGTATAGTAAAGGAAATGAAAAGCATAAACAAGCAATTAAGGAAAATATAAAATGGAATAAAACTTAAACATTACAAAATACAAAGAAAAAGAGCAAGAGCAAGTTCTTGATCTGAACAACCAATATACCTAAATGCATGACAAATGCCTCTTTTTATAGGCCAAAATTTAGAACTATTGATTTGATGACTAATTGTTGAGTGGATGGCCACATCTTAACTTGATGACAATTCTTATTTTCTTGTTAGAACAAAACTTCATTGCTAACATTAGAATTTGAACAGATTTTTGTCATGAAAGTTCTATGAAATTGTCTTAGCTTTCAAAAAAAAACAAAAGAATCAATGCATTTGGACTTCTAGAACTCGAGATATGGACTGAACACTGTACAGTGTCTGGGCCACAAGACAGATTCAGACTTTTCCGTTGTTGCTATAATTTAAACTTGAAAACGGCTTTTTTGAATCTTGGACTCCGCATGAAAGTTTTAGGCATGTGTCTTAGCTTTCCATCCATATAGAGCATACATAAATCCAGGTTCTACAGTTCCAGTTATGATCCAATAACTAAATGGTGTTTCAATTTGGACTAAACCAACATCTCTTTTCTAAGTTTAGCCCTCTATTTGTCTTCTCAATTTCAGTAGTTACACTCATTAATCAATCTCTGGATTTATGTGATAGGTCTGCATTTAAGATAAATATTTACCATAAATTAAATATATCTTATATTATTAGATATCTTATTACAAAACATGTTTTAGTTAAAGAGTTATTAATAATTTAAATAAATAATAATAATATAAAATTTTAATAAAAATATAATTTTAAATACTAATCATTACGCATTGAAAAATATTTGCATTTTCACCACTTTGAAAAATCTTTGTAATTTTCACATCTTTGAAAAATTTCATGTTTTTCACCTAGACAGATCGTCCATTACAACAAAACCACTTTGATAAATCTTCGTGTGTTTTCACCTGGACAAGTCGACCATTACAACAAGACCACTTTGAAAAATCTTTATATTTTTCACCACTTTAAAAAATCTCTACATTTTCACCTCTTTGAAAAATCTTCATGTTTTTCACCTGGACAGGTCACCCATTACAACAAGACCACTATGAAAAATCTTTGCATTTTTCACCTTGGTAGGTTGCCCATTACAATAAGACCACTTCAAAAAAAAAAAAATTTAATTTCTCTAGGTAGGTCACCCATGATAATTCAATCACTTCAAAATCTTTGAATTTTCAAAAAAATCTTCCAGTTTTTACTCTGAGTGCGCTTTCTAGCCCTAAAAAAGATTCATCATTTCTCAATATGATGAGTCCATCATCTCTCATTCTTCTTTTTCTTCCTTACAATGCTTACTATCTAAAGTCTCTTATGAGACTTTCTATCGTAAGCATAGTTTTTAAACTCGGCCCGGGGGTTGACCCGGCCAAGGGGCCGGGTCTCGGGTTTCATGGGTCAACCCGGGTCAACTCGGGTCAACCTGGATTAACCCAGAAAAATTAAAAAAAATTAAAGTTTTAATATTTCATATTAAAAAATGCATGTAAATATAGATTATACATATTATAAATAATGAAGTTTAAAATAATATTTTAAAAAGTTTTTTATCCCATATTAAAAAGATATTATGTTAAGCTTTTAAGTTAAAGTATTTAAATTAAAAAAGTTTTTTATCCCACATTGAAAAAACATAACTTTTTTCTTTGGTAATATAGAGTATATATACTAATGAGTTTCAAATCCCACAATGAAAAAACATAAATTTTTTATGGGAACATAGAGTATATATATGAAAGGGCTTCAAATCCCACATTGAAAAGATACTATGTAATCCTTTTAAGTTGAAGTATTTAAACCAAAAAGTTTTTTATCCCACATTGAAAAAACATAACTTTTTTCATGGGAACATAGAGTATATATATAAAAGGGCTTCAAATCCCACATTGAAAAAATACTATGTTATCCCTTTAAGTTGAAGTATTTAAACCAAAAGGTTTTTTATCCCACATTGAAAAAACATGATTTTTTCCTTGGGAACATAGAGTATATATACTAATGGGTTTCAAATCCCACATTGAAAAAATATAATTTTTTTCATGTGAACATAGAGTATATATATGAAAGGGCTTCAAACCCCACATTGAAAAGATTCTATGTTATCATTTTAAGTTGAAATATCTAAACCAAAATTTTTTTTATCCCACATTTTTAAAAAAAAAAACCCCGGGTCTCGTCCAGGTTCGCCTGGGTCCCAAGTCGACTAGCCGGGTCGCCCAGGTTTGGCCGGGCTGTTGCCACAACCAATCTTTTATTAAACCCGAACCGGTCCAGCCACCGGGTCACAGGTTGACCCGCCGGGCCGGGCTGGGTTTAATAACACTGATCATAAGCATTGTAAAGAGGGAGACAACTGTCATAACCCAATTCTAGGTTATTCCTAAAAAAATCATATTTTTTTTCAAAATAAAAATTAAAAAATAAAATAAAGGTTGGCAACATGGAGAAAGCAAGCCGGGAAATCAAGTTGCAATTTTTGAAGGAAATTCAAGGCCTAATTGTACCCCATTATGCCCAAAAATGGAGAAAAAATGTAAATTCAAGATCAAATTAAATAATTATTGGATGAATTTGCATAAAAATTAAGTCCAATGACATAATTCAATTTTTAATAGGCCAATTTTATTTAATTATGTTTAAGAATTATGTCCAATTTTATTTAAGAATTATTGGATTTAATTAAATGCAAGGACTTAATTAAATCCAAGGACTTAATTATACTTTAAATGGGTTAAATTAAATTTATTTGGGGCTTAATTGCTGAAAAATTAAGTTTGGGAGCCTAATTTGGGCTTAATTGAGAAGAATGAAATTTTAAGAGATCAAATGTAATTTTTTCCAAATAATTGATTGAAATTATGGGGGCTCAATTGACAAAAACCGGGGGTGAAATTAAAAAAATTGAAAGTTTAATGGTCAATTAGGGATTATATTGCATAAAATCGAGAACAGTGACTATATTGCAATAGGCACGTAACTTCGGGGTTCCAATTGAAGTTCATCAGGGGCTTAATTGCATTAAATCAAAAGTTTATGGTCAATTAAAGGCTTCATTGAAAGCAATTGAAAGATGGAGGACTAAATTGAAAATCAATTTAAATCCCTAATTCAAACCTAAAACGGCGTCGTTTTGAGATATAATAATAAAAAAAGAGGGACCGGACGACGCGTCGTCTGGTCACTATTCATTATCTTTTTCTTATACCCGGGTAAAACTAGTCAGGTTACCTCTTTGCAGGTGCATTTAATGTACCTAACGTCCACCAAATTTGACAAAGCTTGCACGAAAGTGATCCCCTATAGTTACTCTACAACTCCATGTGAATAATTCAGTCGGAATGACAACCTATCGACGTCGATGCCGGCCTAAACAGGCCTCTCCTCGTCTCGACTAGCCAGGCCTCCATTTAGGCACTCCGGCGTCAGGTAGCGCCGCCCCGTTGTAGCTGCAATTAAGTTGTTGCATGCACAACGAATTCTCGTTCTGCATGCAGCATAATTAACTTGAATAGTTGTTGGGTCGGGCCAACAACCATGCGGGCCTGAGCCGGACCATTTGGGTCCGGCCCGACCCCAAAAAGAAAAGAAAAGGATGTGTTGTGCCGATATTGGCCCAACCCAAAGTTCTTAGGCTTGGCCTAGCCCATGTATATTTACTATATATATTTATTTATAATAATATATAATATTACAATATATATAAAAAAATCAAAAATTTTCAAAAAAAAATAAAAAAATCCTTTCAAAAAAAATTGTGATTTTCTCAAATATTTTTATAACAATTTTACATAATATCAGGTTGTATATTTACACTGTAAAATACAAATTCAATATTAAAATACCCGGTTTTCTCCAAAATATTTCAAAAAAATAAAATTAAAACCTTTTCAAAAAAAAATCTCAAAAACTTTTAAATCAATTCCCCCTTTTAAAAACAAATATGAATATATATATATATATATATATATATATATATATATATATATATATATTATATATATATATATATATATTCATGCATACGGCCAAATCCTAAAATTTTTCAAAGCATATTTTCATAAAAAAAAAAAAAAAAAAAATTGTTTCTCATGTTTTGAACATCCAAAAATTGGATATCATAACCAGTTTATGATCATCCATTAGGGTTTGACCAAAATATCAAAAAATATTTTTCTAGTTTTTTTTAGGGTCTAAATGTAGATTTTAATATTTGTGGGGTGTAAAATTACACGATAAAGTACACCCTCAGGTATTAAAGATACAAAGTGTAAAAATGCGATGTTAAAATTGAAACTTTAGAACGGTTAGGATTTAACCCAATAAGATAGAGACTTTCTCATGAAAAGAGATCAGCCTTGAACCTTAGAAAATACCAACTAATAAAAACCCGACTTAGAAAAAAAACAATCAAACGACAATACAACTTACCTTAGGTAGGGTGCACTAGGGGTAATGCGTCTTCCCCTTAGACAACCAATCCCTTACCCAGACTCTCGCAGACCATAGGATCCTAGTAACCATAATATTAGGTGGTGACTCCTAAACATTAATCATAATTTTATGATTAAATCCAAAAAACCCTTCACAACACCTTACATAGGAGGCATGACAAGAAGCCTGCATCCTCGCTAGACGATGTCGCGTCGGCGCTCGCGCCCCCGCGACACTCAACATCAAAATGTGAGCTACACAATCCTTGTGTTTATAGGTTTGATATGCTTCCATCCCAAGCCTGTGTTGAACAGTGTTTCCTTACTCAGGTTCAGTCATCGGTTGTGTAATTGTTTCTAACATTTCTTGTTCTTTCAGGAGATACTCAATTTTATGATACCAAACATCGTAATTCTTTTTCACTTCGTTTGTCTCCATGGTTCAAATCAACAATAATACTCTTAGATGAAGCCATGTTAAACGCTATTGACACCAATTACGAATATTAGTATTTAGTATAATATAAATGATATATATTATCACTACATTCTAAATTAAAACAAAAAATAATCTAACACATACAATAGAAATGAAAAGAATGTTAAACACTTAATCAATTTCCATTTGTATGGTCTAATTATTATTGGAGATTTAAATGAGTGTAAAATTATATATATATATATATATATATATATATAATGTAATTAAAACTTAAATTACATAAAATATGCAGTTCACAATAAACAACCAATTATCTTAAAAAAACTTTAAAAAATACAATATTGAGAATAGTAAATTTCATAATTATTTTAGTAATTATTTTAAAAACTTGAACTAGATTCATCTATTACGAGCGGACTAAACCTGACGTAATAACCAACATGTAGAATTGAGGATCTCATTTTCTTTACTGTAAAAACTCTCAAGATCCTCGAGCTTCCTTTCGTGTATCATTAGTGAACTAACAAAGTCATCAAGATTTAGAAATATTTTAAGAGTCTTGAACTCCTCTATCGTCGTGACCTTTGGGTCACAAACATGAGGTAATGGCCTCAAGGTTTTAGCGGCCATTCTCTCATTGGTAACGGCTACAAGCACGCGTGAATCAACTCTCACGTGCATGCACAATAACGAATGAAATAAAATTTGCATGCAACAATAAAAATGAATTAAAAAGTAAAGTGGGAAAGAGAAGAACTCAACTGGGGAATGTTGGTCGCTGGGGTTCGCCTAGTTCTGAGATTCTGAAGAAAGGCTCCGTTCACTGTTCTGGTTCTAGCTTCCCTTCCCCTCAGATCTTTTATTCTCTCTTTCCCTGCCTTTCTGAATTTTCTTCTCCTGCTATCTCTCTCGTGTTCTCTCTGCGTTTCTTTTCTCTTCCTTTTCTCTGTTTTTCTTCTCCTGGGATTCTCCTTCGTTGCTGGTTTGGTTCAAGCAATCTGCTGCTTAAAAGACAACATACATTTTTTGGTTGAAGTTCTGAAAGGAAGCCCAATTGTCTCTCTTCTTTATTGTTTTCTGCTCGTCCTCTGTTTTTTTTTCGTCTTTCGTTCTGTGTCTGCTCTGTTCAATCTTTTTTTCTTTCTTTCGTTTTTTGTCTCTCTGTTCTGGGTTTTTGTGTTGTTTTTGGTTTTTTTGGGACTCTAGTCTTTTTATTGAGGCATTTTAACAATAAATAATTAAATATTACTATTTTTAACCATTTCGTCAATGATTTCATCTATAATATTTAATTGCAAAATTTTAGAAACCGTCAAATATCATCAATAACTTTTCAATCTGTCGATGATTTCATCAATAATATTTAATTTAAACACACAATTTAGTAAAAAAAAATTTCAAAAACCTGCCAAATAACATCGACTTTTCAATCTGTTAGTGATTTAATTTGTAAAGAATAGTAATTAATAGTTCAATTAAGAAATGAACAATTCCAGAGTTCTCTGAAAAATAATGATGAAAACTTATGTTGGTAATTTCATTGGTAATTAACATAACGAACAATGTCAGGGAGATGTGAATAATTTACCAACGAGTTTACCAATGGAATTAAAAATGTCAGTAATTTCATTGGTATAAATGACATGTCATTGTACTTTTTGATTTTGTTTTAATTATTTTTCCCCTTGTAATTCTCTAGGTAAATACCGATGAAATATTTTGATCGGTAAAATTCACTGCAATTTACCGACAGAAACATTTCGTCAGTATTTCTGTATGTATTTATCAATTTTCTGGTAGTGAGAGAAAAGGTAAGACACATGAGCCCCATTTAATAAAAATTACAATAATTCAACCATAAAAAAAACAAAAGCACAATCACATTGGTCGTTAATGTCCATAATCATCCATCATGCATAATAACATATTAATATGCATAATAAAATTATTGCACGCTTCAATTCTAATTGTTGGTTTTATGTGCAATTTTTAAAATAATATTTCTAACATTTAGAAATATTAAATCAAATCCAATTTGATAATTTTCCAAACATAATAAATTTTATTTAATATAAATTTTCTTTGATTTTTCTCTTCAAAATTTTAAAAGAAAATTAATCATATTAAAATTATTATTAGCATCCTAAACTATTTTAAAAACTATTAAATAATATTTTATGGAATAAAAAACTCTCTTTAATATGGAAAACTATTTTATTCTAAATATTATTAAATTAAAACTTTTTAATTAAATCCTAATTCAATTAGGATATTATAAAACACAGAAAATTTTGAAATAAACATTTTAATTCAATCCTAATCCTATTAGAAAAATTAATTTCACATTTAAATTAATTTGTGTTTCAATATTAAATTATAAAATCAACATTTTATATAAATAGGGGCAAAATTGTAATTCTATCCCAAAAGCCAGCTAGCAATAAGTAATAAATTGCACCAGGGTATATCTATATATTAAATCCCAAAAACCTAAAAAAACACCAAGGGTAGAATCATAAATTCCTCCCCTTCTTTTTCTCTTCTTGCTACCAGCTGTCGCTGCTCCTAGTGCAGCTCAGGGTAGCAACGAAATGGCTACTAGAGCAGACATGGTGAGCTGAACACTACCAGGCGTGCCATCAATAATTAATATTTAATAGTAATAATGTACTATATAGTTATTAATAATTTATGCATCGTTAATTATTTAAAGTGTCTCTCTGTAAAGAAGATTTGAGTTTGCAACAAAAAAAAATATTAATTAATTAATTAATGTTTAAGCAATATGAAAGTTTGTAAGTTGAGAGTAATAAAAGGTTTAATCAATTAGTTAATCAATATTTATTATTTATATATATAGAGCAGTCTTTAATAATTAACGTAGAGATTAAAACATAAAAGTAAATCTATTACCTTTTTATAATTATATACATTTTATATTGTGCAATTTACTATAATACTGTGGATGTGATTTTTTGTGACTAGACTGGTGTTGCTATACTGGGTTCTCATTCTCGTTAATTGGATATATAGCTAGACAAATCAATTTCTTAATAATACACACACACCTCATCTCTCTCTCTCTCTCTCTCTCTCTATATATATATATATATATATATATATATATATATATATATATTCCAAGATTAAACTATTCAATCATGGAATATGAGCTTCAAGGTTTTACCAGCCATTCTCTCATTGGTAACGGCTACAAGCTAACTAGTAGTAATAATGTACTTAGCATTGGGGGTGTTCAAAAAAACCGATCAACCGATTAAACCGAAAAAACATTAACCGAAAAAACCGAACTAATAAAAAAAACCGAATAAACCGATTAAAAATTTTAAAAAACCACCCGGTCCGGTTCGATTCCGGTTTTAAAAAGCTTAAACCGATTGAACCGGACCAAACCGAACCGGTTTAATTAAATCTAAAACAAAATAGATTTTCCCCAAAACCTTCCCTTTTCCCCAAAATCTTTCCACCCCACTCACCCTCCCCCTTCCCTTTCCCCCGTAACCTTTCCAGCCCACTCACCATCCCCCTTCCCTTTTCCCCAAAACCTTTCCACCCCACTCACCCTCCCCCTTCCCTTTTCCCCCTTCCAGCAACCCCATCCCTCCCTCCCTCCCAAAACCTTTTGAGCTGCTCACCCTCCCCCTTCCCCCTTCCCTTTCCAGCAACCCCATCCCTCCCTCCCCGCTTTCTCTCCCCCCTTCCCCTTTTCCAGTGGCCCTACCCCTCCCTCTCTCCCTCTCCTCTGTGCACAAGGCTTAAAGATAGATCTAGTGATTTTGATTCAATTGATCTCAACCGAAGAGCTTGGATTCAAAGTTTTCAACAAGGATTTTTTGAATGTGATTTGGCCAAGTTTGTCTAGTGATTGTGATTCAGCCAAGTTTTTTTTATTTAATTAGTTTCGGTTTTTCTGGTTTCTAAGGCTAAAAAACCGACCCGAACCGAACAAAACCGGTTCGGTTTGAACCGGTTTTCGGTTCGATTATATTAACAAGAAATGGTATTTTCCGGTTCGGTTGAATTTTTATGTTAAAACCGGACCGAACCGGACCGTGAACACCCCTACTTAGCATGCAATATACCCTTAGAAAGAAAGGGTGGCATATGATGAAAAATTGTAGAGGGCAGAGAGGAAGGAAGAGAGCTGTAGTTTTGTGTTTGGTATTGTGATAGTTGTTGTGATTGTAGTTTGAAAAAAATTATTTTATAAAAAATATTTTTAGTTGATTTTGAGTTGATATTTATATATGTTTGGTTAAAATTGTGGTTAAAATTAAAGTTAAACAAAAAATAATTTAATGTATTTGGTGATATATATTAATATTGATGATTTTTAATTTAAATATTATAGATTTAACTACTGCTATTATATCATGAAATAAATAATACTTTATGTAAAAAAATATATTGTTTCATTAAACTATCTATAATTTCATTACGTACGAAATTCATTCGACAAGGACTACAATTTCAATGGTTTTTTTAGCGTACAACAAAATCAGGTAAAATATCATCAGGAATAAAATTGGAATTACGATCAAATTCTGCAAAGGCTACGCCATCATGCGATCCTTTTGATTTATGCAGTTTCATTGAATAATGTTAAACACTAATTTTTTTTTAATAAAATATATTTTTTAAAAAATTAGATTTTTTACTGCTCACATAAATAGTGCATGCAAGTGAATAAATTCATTGTACTGTTCATGTAAACAGTGCAATTGCAAGTGAAAATCACTACACTGTCAACGTGTAAACAAACAAATGTGCTAAGTGAATTAATTTACAATGCATTATTCACTTAGTAAAAATGAACAAGTCGGCAAAGCAAGTATAACTGAAATGAGCCATTGATAGTGAATTGAGATGGAGAGGTTTCTTTTCCCCTTCTTCTTGGGTTTTGGAGTTTTAGAGCGCAGGAAAGCGGAGATACAGATTTTTTACCCCTTGCAAAGAATGTCGTGCTCTCTAAATTACCTACTTGACCGCGTGGGGGGAATCGAGATGACCTTCCAAATTCTACTTATTATTAGTCGGCGTGATTTTAGATTGCCAGTTAGGTTACAAAAAACTATACCCACGCTGCCTCTTACATTTTCCTAGGTTAAGGAAAGTGAAATGAAATTAAAAAAGGCAGCTAAAACTAAATCTATGAAAATATTAATGTAGACACAATTTTTATGCCTTAATTTTTGTTATTTTATGGGATTTTATTTTATTTTTTCATCTTTATTTCAACTATGTAAAAAATCCCCCCTCGATAATCACCCAAGTGAGCAATGAATTAATGAACAGAAAAAATAATCATAAAAAGTTCCCGCTCTAGATATGGGATGGGCGGGCAATACGAAAAGATTGGATTCTTCAATTTTGGAAATAGCAGAAAGAAAGAGTGGAATTCCAAGAAAGCCCTGGAATATGAAACGATATTTCTTTAACAAGGGGGGTGTGTTCCAGCACAAACAGAAACCCTATTGCCCTCCTCTTCTATATAAAGAAAAGGTTTGCCCTAGAGAAACAAAATCAAATCTAATCTAATCTAATGGAGGGTGGGGCAGAAAAGAAGAGAAGAAGGGAAAGTAAGAAGAAAAAGAAGGATTTCGAGTGTGATGGCAAAGCAGGAGGTGGTCATGGACGGCCGGTAGAAGTCAGTGCTAGTGTTATGGGGTTGTTTTCTGAATTCGCGTTTAGAGGTTCTTCAGGGGGGACAGGGCAGGCTTCCTCCTTCACTCGACCTTCCATCAAGAAAGTCGAAAGGGAAGAAGAAGCTCAGAAGAAGAAGAGGAAGAGATCACCCAGGCTCACTGCTGCTCAAATGCGTGATGTGGCATACCTCAGGAGACGACCCAACAACCGTTGGATTCCGCCCAAATCTCCTCACGAGCTTCTTCAAGAGAATCATTACCATGACCCTTGGAGAGTTCTCGTCATCTGTATGCTATTAAACTGCACATCGGGTGGCCAGGTAAGATCCTTACTTGTTTTTATTAATGGAAATCAGCATAGAAAAAGCATGATCCCAAAGAAATTTCTCATTGCAGGTCAGACCAATTTTAAATGACTTCTTCACCCTATGTCCTGATGCAAAGACCACCACTAAGGTTGACCAGGAAGAGATTGCCCATCTAACACGCAGTTTAGGTTTCAAAAACACGAGGGCTGAGAAGATAAAACGCCTTTCTGAGATTTACTTGGAAGAGGACTGGACCCATGTCACCTTTCTGCCTGGTGTTGGAAAGTAGGGAAATTTCTGTTCAGTCCGCTGTCTGCTATAGCTATTTGCATTGATGGTTTTTCCAAACTGATCTGACTCATTTGAATTTCTTGTCTGATTGTTCAGGTATGCGGCTGATGCTTATGCAATATTCTGTACAGGGAGGTGGGACAGGGTGGTGCCAGAGGATCACATGTTGACTAGGTACTGGGAATTCCTTCGCAAGGGTAGATGGATCATAGAATAGATGGGTTGTCTCTGTTTTGTATTTTGAAGAGACAGATCACCTGGGGGTTAGTTTATACTATGTTTATTGTGTCCCTAATACTAGGTCTTTTGATGCCAACTGTGTGTGGCAAGTTAAACCCCCGATCTGTGTCTAGCGTTGAATAGCCATTCAGGTATAACTAACTAATGGAGCAGTATCCCAGCTATGTTTGGACTGAGATAATGTAGGGATTGGCTATGAAGTTCTGTTGAATTTGAAGTCTTTTAAGATCCCAGCTATGTTTGGGTAATTACTCGAAAAACTTCTAAGTATTTTCAAGGGAATGCCAGCTTGAAAGGAATGTTGCTCTCTTTCTTCTTTGGAATTGCAAATGTAGCTCGATGGATTACTCTTTATGCTGTTTTAGAAACTTCAACAAGTCCCTATCAGTTTCCTTTTGTAAGGCAGCGTAAGCCTCTGTAATATGCCTCAAGTCTTTCCCACGCATATGAAGTGCACATGCTGTTTTGTGAGTTTAAAGCTTCCAGTCTCCTGTTGCAAATAAGAGCAACAAAATAGAAGAAAACGATCCAAATTTAGTTGCTATGAGGTTCTAAACCGAGTTCTTGGCTATCATATTTTCGCTCTAATGATTTCAAAACATAGTAAATTGGCACTTGAAACACATCAGTCGATGTTTCAAGGAGATCTCCATGCATTTTCATTACTGGGGGAAACATGGGGGAAACATGAAGGGAAAAAACCATATAGTTAGCAGCCACAACATACACCCTTCTGTGTAGCATTGCAGCATGCCATGCTCTGAATTCTTTAGGATCAAAAACTTCAAATTGTGCCTCTCTTCACGTAGTTTCATTAACTTGTGATGCTATTATTATCTTGAAAAACAACCTTCAAAGGCTGAGAGGCTTTGTTGCATTCAAATGATCGTTTTAGCCTCCTTTGCAACAGCAGGAACAATCATGTAGACCGCCTTAAAAGGTTTTGCTAAGCGCAATACCCTGTGAAAAATAATAAAGATTTTCAAGAATTTTGTAGAATGTGTCTCGATTAATTATTTGAAATTCTTTTAGAGTATTTTCAATCAAGAATAATTTTTTTAGTTATCCTAAGTATTGCAATATTATTGAAATATTTTATTTATAGCAGATATAAATTCTTTTATATTAAGTATGAAAATAATCTTTTTAATTGGTTGATGAAACAATTAACCGTTTTATATAATAATTTTAGTGGTTGATCAATTCAATCTAAAAGTATTTATATTCTAACTCATTAAGATTCTTCTGAAATTTTGACAATCTTCTTTGCATTTGAAACATTTCAAGTGTTGACATCAAAATTATATAACATATAAAAACCCTGATTATTAAACCTGGCCTGGCGGGTCAATTTAAAACTACTTCAAGTGATGTTTATTTAAATGATGGGCATTTACCTTAATATTGTCATTCTTGAATTCTTAATATCAAATGCCCCATAAGGATATACATGTTTCACAATAAATAAATTGTTTCATCTTGATCTTAGCTTTTCAAGAAATAAGTGGAGTCGAAAATTATAAAGTATAATTTTTTGACCAACATCAAATGTTTTTCTTAACATTCTCTTATCATGAAACTCTTTGATTCTTGCTTTATGAATTTTTGAATTCTCATATGCATCATTTCTTATTTTCTCAAGCTCATTTATTTATAACTTACATAGCTGGCTAACATAATCAAAATTTGAATTGAAAGCTTTAATAGCCCAATAAGTTTTATATTTAAGTTCCATAGGCAAATGACAAGATTTTCCATAAACCAACTTATAAGGTGACATACCTAATGATATTTTAAAAGTAGTTCGATAAGCTCAAAGTGCATCATTAAGTCTTAAAGACCAGTCCTTCCGATTAGGGTTCACTGTTTTTTTCAAGATTTGTTTGATCTCTTTATTACTAAGTTCTACTTGTCCACTTGTCTGAGGGTGATAAGGAATGCCAACTTTGTGTGTGATTCCATATTTTTTTTTATTAAAGACTCAAATGGCTTGTTGCAGAAATGTGTTCCACCATCATTTATCATGGCTCGAGGGATTCCAAACCTATTAGCAAGTTTCTTTCAAAAACTTGATCACTGTTTTATGATCATTGTTACGACTTGAAATTGCCTCTGTCCATTTTGAAACGTGGTCCACTACGACTAATATGTACAAAAAACCAAATGACGAAGGAAATTGACCCATGAAATTTATACCCCAACAATCAAAGATTTCAATAACAAGAATAGGATTCAAAGGCATCATTTGATGTTTTGAAATAGATCCTAACTTTTGATCATTTTTACAAGTTTTACAGAATGCATACGTGTCATTGAACACGGTGGGTCAATAAAATCCACATTGTTGTAAGATTTCTGCAGTCTTTTTCTTTGATGAGAAATGACACCCCCACATGCCTTAAAATGATAAAATTTAATGACACTACCTACCTCGTCGAGAATGCAACTTCAGAATATTTGATTAGGATAGTATTTGAATAAATAAGGGTCATCCCAATATAAGTTCTTCACTTCGTTCAAAAACTTTCTTTTGTCTTGGGTACTCTAATAAGCTAGCAAATATCCTGTTGCAAGAAAATTGACAATATTAGCAAACTAAGGCATTGTAGAAATAGAAAGTAAAGATTTGTTAGGTAAGTAATAACTGATTTGTGTGATGTCAGATGTGGAATCTATTGTCAATCTTAACAAATGATCAGCGACAACATTTTCGGTGCCTTTCTTGTCCTTGATTGTGTTATCGAATTCTTGAAATAAAAAAATCCACCGCACCAATCTAGTCTTACAATCTTTCTTAGAAAAAAGATATTTCAATGTTGCATGATCACTAAAAACAGCAACAGGTGAGCCAACAAGATAAGATTGGAATTTTTCACATACAAATACTACTGTAAGTAATTGTTTTTCAATGGTAGTGTAATTCATTTGAGCACTATTTAAAGTTTTACTTACATAGTAAATCACATAAGGTTTCTTATCTTTTCTTTATCCCAAGACAGTACACACGACATAATCACTAGCGTCACATATTATTTCAAAGGTAAATGACCAACAGGAGGTTGAATGATAGAAGTAGAAGTAAGCAAGTTCTTGAGTTTAACAAAGGCTTCTTCACAATGTTCAGTCCATTTAAAAACATTATCCTTTGTTAGAAGGTTACACAATGGCTTTGATATAACACTAAAATATTTGATGAACCTTCTATAAAAACTTGTATGTCCTAAGAATGATCTAACATCTTTAACAGATTTTGGTGTTGGCAAGTTGGTAATTAACTCGATTTTAGATTTGTCAACCTTAATTCCTGTTGATGAAACAATGTCAACCATAAAATGATATTTTCCCCAATTCAGCACATGATTCTTCTCTTCATACTTGTTAAAAACCTTTTCCAAGTTAGTTAAACAATCATCAAATGAATCACCAAAAAAATAGAAAAATCATCCATAAAAATCTCAAGAAAATGTTCAGCAATATCACTAAATGTGCTAAGCATGCATCTTTGAAACGTGGCTAGTGCATTACATAATCCAAAAGGCATCATTCGATATGCAAAAATACCAAATAGACATGTGAAAATACTTTTCTCTTGATCTTCAATTGCAATTTCAATTTAGTTGTAACCTGAATAACCATTTAGGAAACAATAAAATTCATGACGTGCAACTCTTTCTAGAATTTGATCCATGAAAGGTAAAGGAAAATTATCTTTTCTAGTCATTGAATTAAGTTTCCTATAGTCAATGCACATGTGCCAACCAATAATAGTCTTAGATGGAATTAACTCATTTTTTTCATTTGTTATTACAGTGACTCTAGACTTCTTAGGTACAACTTGGGTAGGACTTACCCATTTGCTGTCATAAATAGGATAAATGATTCTATTATTTAGAAGTTTAATGATTTCATTCCTCACTACTTTTTTCATATTAGGATTAAGCCTTTGTTGCATTTCTCTAAAGGGTTTAGCATTTTCATCAAATAAATCTTGTGTGTGCAAATTAAAGGACTGATTCCTTTTATATCAGCTATGGTCCATCCTAATGTAATTTTATGCATTTTCAGAGTTTGTAATAACTTACCTTCTTGATGTGCACTAAGTTTGGAAGAAATTATTACTAGAAAAGTTTTATTTCTCCAAAAAATGAGTATTTGAGATTAAATGGTAACAACTTCAAATCAGGTTTTGGTGGTTGAACACTTGAAGATATTAACTCAATTGCTCGTGGTGGAAATTCCTCAATTTTTAGTCTAATTACTTGCCTTTGATTCTTCCTAAAAATAAACCATTTGTAAATCTTCAGATTCATTAAATTCAGTTTCACTTGAAGTAGTTTCAAATTGATCATAAACTAATTTTTCAGTAAAGTCTACTTCTTGTAAATCATTATCATCTCCAGGTTGCTTGCAAATGTTAAAAACATTCATCTCCAATATCATGTTTCCAAAATATAACTTCATCAGTTCATTCCTACAATTAATCAATGTGTTAGAAGTTGCAAGAAATGGACGTCATAAAATAATTGGAATTAAATTACATCAACAGGCTGTGTATCTAAGACAATAAAATCAAGGGGATATATGAATTTATCAACTTGTACTAACACATCTTCAACTATTCTTCTAGGCACTTTTACATATCTATTAGCAAGTAAAATAGTTACAGAAGTTGGTTTTAACTCACTTAGATCGAGACTTTGAAAAACCGAATATGGAAGTAAATTCATACTAGCTCCAAGATCAAGTAAAGTTTTTTTTTAATTTTATGTTCTCCAATAAAACATGAAATTATAGGACAACCAGGGTTTTTATATTTCAAAGCATTATTGTTTTGAAGAATGAAACTTACTTGTTTGGCTAAAAAAGCTTTCTTTTTCACATTCAATTTTCTCTTCACGGTGCACAAGTCTTTCAAAAATTTAGCATAAGAAGGTACATGTTTAATAGCATCCAAAAAAGGTATATTGATCCTTATCTATTTGAAAGTTTCAAAGGTTTCAGAATTATGATTGACTTTTTTTTGTTTGGTCATGACATGAGGAAATGGAAGTGCTGGTGGGGAATCAGTTTTTTCTTTGCAATTTTCAGGTTCAACCCTTTCCTTACCCTTAGAGGTTAACTCATTATCTTTCTCACAAGGTTTAAGAATAGGTTTTTCAATAACCTTACTACTGCGGAGAGTAGTGATTGATTTGACTTGATCCATGTGTTGGCTTCTAGAGCTACTCGCACTTGAATTGTATTGCCCTTTGGGATTTTGCTATGGTTGAGATGAAAACTTTTCTTTCTCCTGAAAACTGAGAGCAGATGTGAACTTTGCAAGAATATCTTTCAAATATGTAATAGTTTGAGCATTTTGAGTGTTAATTGTCTCTTGCTTTTCAATGAATACATGCAATGTTTTCTTAAGATTTCTTTTAGGAGGGGGAGCATAATAAGGTGCATATCCATGAGAATTTTGAAAATTATGGTGTGCTTGAAATGATGGCTGTGAAGTTTGTGCATTACTGTTACCACTCTTCCAACTAAAATTTAAGTGATTTCTCTAACTAGGGTTGTACGTTTGCGAGTATGAATTATGATTTGATCTTTGAAAACTGTTTAAAGCATTGGCTTGTTCATGAAGACATTCCTTGAAAGAAGGAAAAGTTAGACAATCATTGGTTGAGTGTTCGTTAGTTTAACAAATTTGACACATAATTTCTTGAACAGATTTTAATTGACCACTCCTTTTCAATTATAGTGCCTCAAATTTTCTCGCTAAAGATGCAAATTTGGCTTGGAGGTCATGATCTTCCTTAAGATTGTACATACCTCCATTAGATGTATGAGGTTGAGTTTTACCTGGTGCCTCACAAGTGCCTATAGTGTTCTAATTTTGAGCATTTCCAGCTAACAAGTCTAGGTACTCCATTGCTTCGTTAGGGTCTTTATCTTCAAAAGTTCTATTACACATCAATTCCACTATTTGCCTATCTTTAGGTGTTAACCCTTCATAAAAATATGAAACCAATCTTCATATTTCAAAACCATGATAAGGACAAGTATTAAGCAAGTCTTTATACCTATCCTAAAACTAGAAGAAATGTTTCTTTTGGTTTTTGAGTAAAAGTAGTGATTTATCTTTTGAAAGAATTTGTTCTATGAGAAAGAAAAAACTTCTTCAAAAACTGTTGTTGCATTTCATCCTAAGCACGAATGGATCTTGACCTAAGATTTTGTAGCCATGTTTTAGTTTTATCTTTTAATGAAAAAGAAAAAAGCTTTAATCTGATGGTGTTCATGCTACAATTTGAGACATTACAAGTGTTACAAACTTCTTCAAATTCTCTCAAATGCAAGTATGGATTAATAAAATTATTACATGCTTCAATTCTAATTATTGGCTTTATATGCAACTTAAAATAATATTTATAACACTTAGAAATATTAAATTTAAATCCAATTTGATAATTTCCCAAATATAATAAATTTTATTAATATAGATTCATTTATTGAAAAAAAAAAACTATTTTTCAAAATTTAATAAGAAAATTAATCATATTAAAATTTTCATTAATATCCTAAACAATTTTAGGATTAATCAAATAAAAATATTTTGGTTTAAAAATTCTCTTTACTTAAAAAAAAAAAAACCATATTTCTAAACATTATTTAATTAAAAATTTTAATTAAATCCTAATCCTATTAGGATTGCACAAAACTCAAAAAGTTTGATTTAAATATTTTAATTTAATTCTAATATAATTAGAAAAATTAATTATATAATTAATTTAATTTAGGTTTTCAATTTTAATATAAAACCATTATTTTATATATGGAGTAAAATCATAATTTCAACCCCTAATATGCCTAAAAGTAAATAGAAATAAGTTGCAGGGGTAAATATGTAATTTTACCTCTCAAAACCCTAATCTAAACAGTAAGGGCAGAATTGTAAATTTTCCCATTGCATCTTCATGTTGTTGCTGGGGTGATCCGACCACATCGATGGCAGCCATTAGTAGTGGCAGCAGTACTACTGCTATACCTAGTGGCAGCACAAAGCAATCTCTCGCGCTACCCTAATATGGTGTTGTTGTGGCCTTCTGCTAGCAGCGATTGGCTGTGAGCGTAGCACAACAAGGCACACTAGTGACCCTGGCATCGCTGTTGGTGGTTGCTGCATCCACCTAAAAGAATTTTTTTTTAATCAGTGGTAAATTTTGACCAAGTTCAGGTTAAACAGTAGCCAGAAAAAATAATAAGAGAAAAAATATAGTTTTCGGAAAAATAAATTTTTACATAAATTTAACTCGCAGTTAACACCAATAATAATTAAAATATACAATCAACAACTCTATTTGTCTAACGAAGACCCTGTTATCATTGTTGGGTTCCCGAATATCACACAGTGGAAATAATAAGACAAAATTATTGAGTCCTTGGGATCCTATTAGACAGATCTAGAGTTTTTTAGGGATTTATTACTTGAAGATTTGATCTTTTTTGGCTTTGAATAATTCATTAAAAGTTGGGTTATCACAAATCACAAATCGCCTAATTGTTCGGTCTTCAACGATAATCCACATGAACCACAAGTGAAAAATCTCATAAATCCCTATTTAGAAGAGATGAATTGTTATGCCTAAAGTGTTAGCTTTTTACTCTGTGATTTACATAGTTTTTTATTTAACAAACAACCACTAAAAAATAAGAGGCATATCTTACTATTTATAAGAAAATTTAAAAAACCCTAAATTAGAAAAATATCAATTTTCCCCGTGAATAATATTCATATATAATTCATGATAATTTTATAAATTAACTCAATCAAGTCGTTACTTGAATTTTTTAAATCGAGAAAATATAATCCATGTATTAATTATGTTCTAGTCCTTAATTTCTAAAATATATTTTAATCAAGTCATACTTAATTAAATCATCTCAATTTAATTTCTGTCTAATGATTCTTAACGTAAGTGACCTATTAAGTTCCTAATATGTTGGTCTAAATATAAATTCTAATTCTAATTAAATAAATTAAATTATTTAATTTATAATCAATTCAATAATTAATTATTTATATTTGAAGATTAGGTTCATCGTCTAGTAACGTGCCATTATCTTCCAAATATTAAAAAAATCATTAGTGGTTTGACTTAACCTTTTTAGTGACCAGTTTCTCAGTGTAATCAATATACTTTCATTAATAATATTTCAATTTAACATTAAAGCATGAAGTATGTTTGTCATGTTAAATCATGTTTGTTCCCTACATTAGTCATTGATCATTATAATATTTGAAATTCTTTTCAAATCTCATTCCACATTGATCAAGGTTTATCTGTCAATATTATTTTAGAACATATGCAATATTTTTTCTAATTCACTGATACGCAGCTAGGAGAGCTGCTGCCACGAAGGACCCAACATGTCATAAAGAAGAATTTGAAATATCGTGATTAAAAGGGAGTTACATGCAAGTCAGTTGGAATCATGCTTCCAATTCGTGCTTCCAATTCAATGGGAGAAAATAAAGCAACCACTTTCACATTATTTGCAATTCTGTTTTGTAATCTGTTATTTTCATTTCGGCATGATTTGCTGAAAAGTTGTTATGGTTTAGTTATTTATATGTATGAAGAAGAATAAAAGGGATATCATTTTTATCCAAACAATACTATGGTAAATTCTCACCCTAAGATAATTATAGCATTTCTGTAATTGTGTCTCACTCTTGACTGGGACCATATCAATTGGTATCAGAGCTTGCGCAATGGCAACAAACAAAGAACGAATTGAGCTTTTGGAGACAAGTCTTGGTGGAGTCTAAGATGGCATGCATCAACTAGAAGATTCCATGATCAACAGATTGCACAACTTGGAGGAAACCATTAACAAGCTTTCAGAGGCCATGATCGCTTCCAAGGCGTCTTCAAGTTACCACAACAACAACCGGGATGGCTTCTCACGCACACATCGGGAGGACACTGATGGGGGAAGGAAGAAAACTGACATTGAGGGTGGACGCCATGTCTTCTCATCAAAAATGGCCAAGTTAGAATTTCCACGATATTCTGGGAATGATCCAACTGAATGGTTCAATCGGGTGGACCAATTTTTTGAATATCAAGAGACTACGGACAATCAAAAAGTATCATTGGCTTCATTCCATTTGGAAGGAGAAGCCAACCAATGGTGGCAATGGTTGCATCGAGCCTACAAGGAAGAAGGACACATTGTCACCTGGGAGATATTTGAAGAAGAGCTTTGGGCACGGTTTTGGCCCATAGAATGTGAGGATTTTGATGAAGCATTATCAAGGGTCAGACAAGTGGGTTCTTTAAGGGACTATCAGAAGGAATTTGAGAGGTTGGGCAATCGAGTTCATGGTTGGACTCAAAAGGCGCTGGTGGGCACATTCATGGGCGGACTTAAAGTAGAAATTTCTGATGCTATTCGGATGTTCAAACCACGGACTTTGAAAGAGGCTATCAGTTTAGCTAGAATGAAGGATGAACAATTAATGCGGGAAGGAAAATTTACTCGGCCAACACAATCAACTCGCACACCATTGACTCTTCCCCCACCAAAATCCAGTTTTCCAGCTCCAATAAAAAGACTAACATGGGATGAAATACAGAGATGGCGTGCACAAGGGCTCTGTTTCAATTGCAACGACAAATTCACTGCTGGACATAAGTGCCAAAGACCGCAACTGTTATTACTAGAAAGCCTTAATGAACCCGTCAGAGTCATGTGCGAAGAAGATATTGATGACAGACTAGTAGAGGATATAGCTGAGGAGAACACTGAGCCAAAAATTTCACTCCATGCACTCACAAGTTGGTCCACACCACGAACCATGAGGATTGAAGGACGAGTTGGGAATCACACTCTAACAGTGCTTATCGACAGTGGGTCTACCCATAATTTCATCAATTCTAAAATAGCAGAGGAGCTTCAATTACCTGTTATTCCTATGGGACCCTTTACTGTAAGGGTGGCAGATGGCAATTGAATAAAGTGTCAAGGAAGGTTTGAACAAGTCCAGGTTATTCTCCAAAACATTCCATTTTCATTAACCCTTTATTCAATACCTATCACAGGCCTTGATCTTGTTTTTGGTGTAGAATGGCTTGAACAACTTGGACCAGTGGTGTGTAATTGGAAACAAATGACAATGGACTTTTGGTGGAAGAATCAAGCTCAAACATTAAATGGTTCTGGTAGCCAAACTATACAATCTGTTTCACTGACAGCAATTACTAAAGATGTTCGTCATGGTTGTTCCACTTTTACAGTGTATTGTCAATCCATAAACGGGATGGAACAACCCAATATGCAAACAGATATGTAGGAAATCATCAACAACTTTGAGGATATTTTCTATGAGCCCACACAGTTACCTCCTACTCGTGAAGTTGATCATTACATTCCTCTTAAAGAAGGTACTGAGCCTGTTAATGTAAGGCCCTACAGGTATGCCTATTTTCAAAAAACAAAAATTGAAAAACAAGTTCAAGACATGCTTAAATTGGGGCTTATAAAACCAAGTACTAGTCCTTTTTCTTCACCTGTTTTGTTAGTAAAAAAAAAAGATGGCACTTGGCGTTTTTGTACTGATTATAGAGCTCTCAATAACGTAACCATTAAGGATCGGTTTCCTATTCCTACCATTGATGATATGCTTGATGAGCTCCATGGAGCTGCCTTCTTTACAAAATTAGACTTAAGAGCAGGTTACCATCAAGTACGAGTTAATCCAAAAGACACTCACAAAACTGCATTCCGTATGTGGTCATGCCCTTTGGTCTTTGCAATGCTCCTTCCACTTTCCAAGCTATTATGAATTCTATTTTTCATCCTCATCTTCGTCAATTCATATTAGTTTATTTTTTTTTTATGATATTTTGATTTATAGCCCCAATTGGACCATGTATCTTGAACATGTTACAAAGGTTTTTGAAATTCTGCGGCAACATACATTTTTTGTCAAGGCAAATAAGTGTACATTTGGGCAATCAGAGCTCGAGTACCTCAGCCACATTGTGACTAATAGAGGGGTCAAGGTTGATTCAAGCAAAATTACAACTATGGTAAATTGGCCAAGGCCAAGCACAATTTCATACTTACGTGGTTTTCTAGGCCTTACAGGTTGTTATAGAAAATTTGTGCGTAACTATGGTATGCTGGCAAAGCCATTAATCAATCTCTTGAAGAAAGGGCAATTCAGATGGAGTGAAGAGGCAGAGGCAGCTTTCCTATAGCTCAAACAAGCTATGACAACCACACCTATTTTAGCTATGCCAAATTTCAATGAATCATTTACAATTGAAACTGATGCTTCTAGAGAGGGTATTGGTGCAGTGTTGACACAACAAGGTAGACCCATTGCTTTCCTTAGTCGAGCACTCGGAGTGGCCAAACTTTCATGGTCAACGTATGCTAAGGAGATGCTTGCCATCCTTCAAGCAATACGCACTTGGAGACCATATTTATTGGGCAAAAAGTTCTTCATTCAAACGGACCAGCGCAGTCTTAAGTATTTATTGGAGCAAAGAATTGGGACACCAGAGCAGCAGCGTTGGGTGGCTAAATTACTTGGCTATGACCATGAAATCCTATATCGCCTAGGGCGTGAGAACTCAGCAGCTGATGCATTATCACGAGTGTCTGAAAGCCCTATTCTTAATGCCTTAACTATGCCACAAGTCAATTTATGGGAAGACATAACAAAGGCCTCCATTGGACACTCATATATGGAACAAATTATTTAGCAAGCTCGGAATAATCCTGGAAAACCTTATACATGGTGAGATGGGTTAGTATTCTTCAAAAACACGTGTTGTGGTGCCTCCTAACACAGCTGTGATAGAATAATTACTCCAGGAATTTCATGATACAATAATTCTGGTATATTGGGTACATTCAAACGTTTATCTCAACAATTTTATTGGCCATCTATGTATCGTTCTGTCAAAGAAGATGTCACACATGCGTGACATGCCAAAAAACTAAAGCAGATAATCTCAAACCAGCGGGGCTCTTGCAACCTCTTCCTATTCCATGTCAGGTATGGGATGATGTTACTATGGATTTTATTGAAGGACTCCCTACTTCACATGGTCATGATACCATTTTTGTGGTAGTGGACCGTCTAAGCAAATCTGCTCACTTCTTGGCTTTAGCACATCCTTTCACAGCAAAGATGGTGGCATAAAAGTTTGTAGATGGGGTGGTGAAGCTACATGGCATGCCTCGTTCTATTGTGAGTGACAGAGATAAAATCTTTATTAGTAAGTTCTGGCAGGAATTTTTTAAGATGTCTGGTACTCAGCTTAAGATGAGCTCGACATATCATCCTCAAATGGATGGTCAATCAGAGGTGGTTAATCGTTGTGTGGAGCAATATTTGCGATGCTTTGTTCATCAAAGACCACGACAATGGAGCCAATTTCTTCCTTGGGCAGAGCTATGGTATAATACAGCTTACCATTCATCCACAGGAATGACACCTTTTCAAGCTCTTTATGGACACTTACCACCTACATTTCCACTGTATGCTACCGGCTCTTCACCAGTTAATGAAGTTGATCACAGTCTTCAGGAACGAGACACACTGCTTAGGAATTTTAAGCAGAATTTAGCGAATGCTAGGAATCGCATGAAACAATTGGCTGATCGTGGATGAAGGGATGTTGAATTCACAGAAGGTGACCTTGTGTATCTCAAATTACAACCTTATCGCCAACAGACTGCTTTTCGATGAGCTCATCAAAAACTTGCTTGCAAGTTTTTTGGTCCATTTCCAATTGAAAAGCGGGTCGGTGCCGTGGCCTACAAACTCAAGCTGTCGGAGGGTGCACGTTTACATTTAGTTTTTCATGTGTCGTTGCTTAGAAAGAAGTTGGGTGACAAAGCAGATACTAGTAGCGAACTTCCACCGATTAATGAAGAGGGCACCATTGTGATCACACCAGAAGCTATTCTGGACACGCGTTGGATTCCACATGGGGCAAGATTTATTGAGGAGCGCTTGGTGAAGTGGAAACATTTGTCTACAAAAGATGCCACTTGGGAACCAACAGCTGAACTGCTGACAAACTACCCAAGCTTGGACCTTAGGGACAAGTGTCCACTTGATGTGGGGGGTAATGATACGCAGCTAGGAGAGCTGCTGCCACGAAGGACCCAACGTGTCATAAAGAAGAATTTGAAATATTGTGATTAAAAGGGAGTTACATGCAAGTCAATTGGAATCATGCTTCCGATTCAATGGGAGAAAATAAAGCAATCACTTTCACATTATTTGCAATTCTGTTTTGTAATCTGTTATTTTCATTTCGACGTGATTTGCTGAAAAGTTGTTATGGTTTAATTATTTATATGTATGAAGAAGAATAAAAGGGATATCATTTTTATCCAAACAATACTGTGGTAAATTCTCACCCTAAGAGAATTATAGCATTTTTGCAATTATGTCTCACTCTTGACTGGGACCATATCATTCACCTAGGGTGATGAATCTTCTCTTGATTACTCAAGTACCTTCGTTTAGATTATGTTATACTCAATGTCTACCCTTTCGTTACCTCAATTAAGATAACATGTAACAAGATCAAAGCATAACATTCTCTATATAAGATAACTTAGTGATTTCAAGTCTAAAGATCACTTACACAACCGTTACATAAGCCTTTCCATAGACATATGTGATTTCTCCATATGGAATTCTCATATTAGTTCTAGGTATCCCTTATACATCAGCTTACAAGAACAACTGCTTCCTTTCATAAAGAAAAGAACAAAATATGTACCAATATTTACGACTCTAATAATTATCTAGTATTTAAAAAAGCATCAATCAAGAAAATTTTAGGAGTGATGTTTTGGTACAACAAGAATCCTATAATTATAACAACTTTATATTTCTTTTTGCAAAACATTTTTGTTTCATTAAATTTATCTTTACTCTAGATTTATAAATCAAATAGTAGATTCATTAATCTAATATTATATGAATATTAAAGATAAATTAAATCTTCATTAATAATAAATAATATTTACATGAATATAATGATTCTACATGACATCAATCAATTAACTATAGAGCATATTAAACTAAGAATATATGGGTTGTGCTTAAATTTACTTGACTGACCCATTGAATCAAGATTTGGTGGCTACTTGAAAAAAGTTCAGTCGTGATTAAAATATTACAAAACAAGTGTTAGATTTTGAGCCCGTTTATAAACACGATGCAAACCACGTTTATCTCAAATTTTGAATTGTTTTTATTTAAAATTATATTTTTTATATGTTTAATATCATTTTGACATGCTAATCATAAAAATAATTTTTTAAAAAGTAAAAAAATATTATTTTGATTTAAATCTAAACAAAAAACACTTTAAACCACAACCATAATTGCAAACAGCCAAAGGAATACCAGAATTCAAAGCATTGGCACAATAACCATTAGAACCGCAGGAGTGACCCATTATAGTCAAATCCTGTAGCCATTCGACCATGGACATTGTTCCTATGATCAAAGCTTCTTGCATTGTCAGATGATAAAAGAATTGGAGTGATGGTGTCAGATGATAAAAGCAAACATGAAGGTTAAGACAGACATTCGATATCCTCAACAATCAAAACCAATTCTTTGTGACTCAAGAAGTGATTCATAATGGCAATTTCTTCAACGAATTTAAGTTAAAAAATCGGACGATCCATGCTACATTTTAACAGTATCTTTGGGAAGTACAGCGCTGTATAATTACACCAAGCAGTGCTCTGAACTGTGTATTGTGTTCGCGAAATTGTGTGCTTGTATTTGCGACATTGCTGACGATATATTATGAGATGCCAACTGTGGTTTGAGGGAGTGATAAGCTATCTTGATCAGTGGATCTGACATTTTCGTTTTCTAGTTGAATACTGGCTCCTTTTGATCTGCTAAAAGCGTCAGAAGGAATGTTGATTCCAACAAAGCCAATCAATACAGCTAAAGCTCCAAGACCATCCATGAGACGAGGGGCATTGCCGATCAAGGAATCCACAATAGCTGCCAATGGAACCTGAATTGAAAGACCAGCTGTTGCTACCGTAGTGGTCGTCAAAAGGACAGCCTTGGCCCATAAATAGTCACTTAGCACGTTGTCCAACAAACCTGTTTAAGATGGGGAAAAAGGGGAGAAAAAAGAAAGAGGAGAGGGCTCAGGTTTTACGCATGTAACTTGCTTTCTCAAAATCAGATCATCCACATAATCTAAAAGATTATCATACAACTTATTATCCACAAAAACAACTTGAACAAATTATTTATATGAACCATGAAACTCAATATAAATTCAGTGTTTGAATTGTTTTCTTCCCCGTTAATGATTACTTATTTTTCAAAAGAAGACAATTAATTGAGTTTTGATCCCATTTCCAATAAATAAAGTATAATGAAACATCAACATTTTTTATGCCAGTCAAATTGGAGCCCATTCATGTGTTCACATAGCAACCTTTAAACGGAGGACATTCTCTGAACTTAAAAGAATTTTCTACACAAATATAACCTATTTGTCAGCTATATTACAGAGTTTGCTCTGTAAATACAGGTAACAGATTGAGAAGTTGAATAACTATTAAGAAGATTAGGTGAGCAAGGCAACATGGACCCATTCAACCATTTTACCATTGGCAAAATGATGCAGGACAGATTTGAGATTTCTGTTATATGAAGGATTTGTGGTGAGCTAGGGTTTATTGTTCGGGGAATTAGGGTAGAATATAGCTTGTTTAGGAAGAAATAAGGAGAAATTAGGTTGTGAACATTAATTCGCAGCAATGTAGCAGAAGAACAGTAAAACAAGGAAGAAGATAAAATAGGAGAAAAAGAGAATCAAGAAGAAACCTTAGGCACAAAGCCTTCAAAATAACTCTCGAACTCAATTTTTTTTTTCCTAACTCAACTCTGCCAAAAATTAATAGAGATTAAGACTCCCTAAAAGACTAAGATAACTAATCCTTACTGGACAAGGAAATGAACTAATCAGGAATAAACTATTAAAGACTAAGACACCAAATTCATAAATAAGACTAGACCTTCAGGTAATTCTGAAAATTACTAAAATACCACTGATTTTCAGAACATGCAGCAATTACAATTCTGCCCCTGCTTACAAAGTAGCACATAACTCAAGACTCTAAATCCCAAACATAGAAATCTTCCAAGGGAACTTATTTTCTGACCAAAAAAGGCTTCTTGCTTGACAAAAAAACCACTTAATGTAGCTTTAGGTTTCCAAAGTGGAGAGAATTTCTCCAAGTATAACATAGTTACTCCATCACAAAAAAGCATAATTTCAAATTTGACGAGTTTAAGCGAACAAAAATCATAAGCGAAGATGAAAAAAGAGGTATGAGATACGTATATCCTTGCAACATGCAGTTTTTTGAGATGAAAACAAGAAGTAGAGCTTTGAATCCAAATACTGAGCAAGAATGACTAAAATACAAACCTTTGCCAACAATTAAACCAAACTGCTTCCATGTCAGCTTACAAAAAGGCTCTAGATTGGTGAGATCAAGAACGAGGGCAACTGGAAGGAAAATGATGAGGTTGAAAAGCCCTAGGTATCCAAGGAACTGTGCCATACTTGCATGCCCGCTTTTTCCATCATTGTCAGGCAACTTCAGGCGAATAAGTGTAATATACACAGCATACAATCCAGCTGAGACCAGAGCTAGAATGTCTCCAAGAAGCGGTTTCGAAGAAACTGCACTTAAACCAGTTTCTGAGTCTCCCAAACTGACAATTATAGTACCAGCCATGCAGAAAAGAACACTTAAAAGCTTCACCCAAGTGAACTTTTCACCCAGAAACACTAGAGAGACCACAAAGGTGAAAAGGCTGGAAACACTGCTTAAAATGGTATTTGACTGCACACAGCAAGGACAAGGATTTAATTATACTAGTCTGATGAACCACAGAAGCACACATGATACAATACCGAAAGACACTTACTGTTACAGATGTATACTTCAATGATAGATTGAAAGTCAGCTGTGCCAGAAACCAAAATGGGCAGATAAGCAGGCTAACCTTTGCCACCCTAGCACGTGTCCATCGCCCCTTTTCATCAACTCCTTTATTAACATCTTCATCTGCTTGCACAGGCAAGGTCCTTTCAAGCTCATTTGATACAGACTCCAGATTTGAATGAACAGCTTTCTCATTAAGACTACTTATGCCATCTTTCAGAATCACAGATGGATTCAACTCATCTGCTTTTACCCCCAAATAACCATCTCCAAGAAGAATGGCCTGCTCTGACTCTCTCAGTTCTTCCAAAGAGCTCCTCTTTTTATTCCTCCAGAACAGTAAACTACCATAAGAATCCTCCAAACAGCGTCCAATTTCAACCATCGGAATGTAAATCACAAACAACGAATTGCAAATGTACGTGACCAGAAATGGCGAAACACCAGCATCTACAACAGATTGAACCACAAAACTAGCTGCTATCCATATATTTGCAACAGAAAATATGTATACCAAACCCATAACCCATCTCCAAGCCTTACCTTTCTCCATATTTTCACAACCCAATATTTTACACTAACTCCCAAAAAGCTCAAATCTTCAGAACAAAGCTCAGATATTTACACTGCCTCCAGATTTAGCAAGAAAACCAAGTAAATAAAATCCCTTGTACAGACAATCACCACATTCCCATGTCATAATTTACACCAATACCTTACCTAAACTTGGCAAAACTAAAATATCACGAACGAGAAAAAAGAAAAAGACGCAGTAAACATGAAATTGAACGAGAACCCATTTGAATGGACACCAGATCTCACCAAAAAACACCTTGTTCAGTTAGAAATCCACTTTTTTTCGTATATATATATGTATATAGAAACACTAGCAGTTAAACATTGATTTTGAAAATAAAATTGATCAGATAAAGAATTATATTTACCAACCTTGAAAATCAGCCGATAATTCACTGAGCTATGTGGGGTTTCTACGTGGAGAGAGAGAGAGTCGCCGTAGATCCCTGGAACGGTGAAAAGATCCGGTGAGAGTAAATGGGGAGATCATTGCTCGTGTTGTTTGTTGACAAAAGTTATTATTCGACCATGGGCCGGAGTGGCCGGATTGCAATGTGGTCCATTTGCTGTTTTTTATTTTTGCTTTTAATAATGACGTCGATAAAATATTATTATCGCAAGTATTTTCTTTTTTGGGATGCCTGTCAGCATATTTAAGAAAATGCACCCCCTAGAATGCAAATCGAGCTGGTTTATCTAGGCCATATTAAAAAGATTGTTTTTGAGAACATTTACAGTAATTGTCTTTAAAGTTTTTTATTTAAAAATATATTGAATACTATTTTTTTTTTTTTATTAAAATTTATCTTTAACATCAATACTTTAAAATAATTCATAATTATAAAAAAAATTAAAGAAAGAAATTTAAAAATCTTTAAAAATACGTTTTAAATGCAAAAATAAATACTATCCATTATATCTTGGCTTTCCAAACGCTATTTTCTTGGATAAGAATGAACAAATCCTTTTGTTTTAAAAAAAAACTTTTAAAAAATAATTTATTTTTTATTTTTCAATGTTTGATAACTTTAAAAATAGTTGATCAAGGAAAAAAAATATTTTGTAATAAAAAACATTGGTTTTAAAGAAAAAAAATGTTTTCCTTTCAGTTTTTTCTAGTAAATATTTTTTAAAATTTTTTTAAAAAACATTGAAATGTGTTGCGAACCATACAAACATGAAAACACAAACAAGATAGAATACACCCAAAAAATCCAAATCAGGTTTAATGATAGAAAATCTAACCCAGTAGTTATCTTGAACCAAAAAACCAAAGTTATTGGAATGAAACTCATACCCAACGATTATAATGAATCGCGAACGAGAAGTATAAGGAAAAATGTAACAACCCGGCTTTCCAAGCCCAAAACAACAGTAAATTTATTTATATATATATATATATATATATATAATACACATGGTGCCGGTAATCAAGGAACTTGAATCCTTACATCATCAAAATACAATCCATACAATCAACATTTCATTTAAAAGCGAATCTTACACAAACACATAATATTAAGGTTGCATGATTTGAAGTTCATATTAAAAATATATACATAGACATGAGTTTGCATTCTTATCCTACTAATAGCCATCACAATTTTAGACAAAAGGATCTAATAAAAGTTATACATTCATTACATTGATCCATACAAAATACATTGTGATTTAGAATGCATCTACATAATTCCTTGCAAAAGTAGGTTCCCGTGGATCGGGTTTCCTAGACATCTCGTCGGTGTGACGTCCCTGTAGCAGTACAAAACATTTAAGAGAATGAAAATACTTAATAATAATAATAATGGTAACTAACGGTCTGGCAATTAAATAAAGCATTAACATTTATAATTTCTTCATGTATTTGATATAACAACTAGTAGTACATATAGATACACAAGTTTTCGGATGTCATTCGCCGAAACTAGTCATTCATTTGTCCTGCCCATCATCCGGATTCCATAGCGAAAGCTGCGTCGCTGCCGATCCACAAATCGGCAGCAGAAACTGCATTGCTGCCGATCAAGGAATCGACAGCGAAAACTGGGTCGCTGCCGATTTCTGTATCGGCAGCGAATACTGCGTCGCTGCCGATCCAGAATCGGCAGCGAAAACTGCGTCGCTGTCGATTTCTGCATCGGCAGCGAAATCATTCCTTTATCCCGGCCATCCATTCGGACGCCATTAGCCAAAGCTAACCATTCTTTTTCCCGGCCATCCGTTTGGATGCCATTAGCCGAAGCTAATCACTCATTTGTCCCGGTCATCCGTTCAGATGCCATTACCCAAAGCTAATCAACTTTTAATCAACATTTAAGCGTTCGACAATTTAATATCGGTTCTAACAATATGGTAGTACTCAAGTTAAAATATTTCAAGATTCAACGTATGAAAAGAAAGGTGCAAGTCACCTACCTGCTCCACCTGTGGGTTGTTCCTGTCTTGATGATGGTCCAATCCCGACCGCACCACCTAAGACATCAATGGTCACAAATCAGCACAGTTGTATTTATTTTATTTTTGAATCATATTCATCATCACACTTATTTCAAGAGTTCATATGTTCACATTCAAGTGTTCCATATTTTACACCATCATATCATGAAATTGTTACTAGCATTTAAGTCATTCCTGCCTAGGAGGCTTATTGTAGAAATCGGCAGCGAGAACTGGTTCGCTGCGGGCTGCCCACTTCGGCAGCGAGAACTGGTTCGCCGCAGGCTGCCAGTTCGGCAGCAACACCTGTTTTGCTGTCGGCAGCCAGTTCGGCAGCGAAAACTGGTTCGCTGCAAGCTACCCAATTCGGCAGCGAGAATTGGTTCGCTGCAGGCTTCCAGTTCGGCAGCGAAAACTGCATCGCTGTTGGTGCCACAGTTTCGCTGCACAACACACAACTCGACAGCGAATATCAATTCGCTGCAGGAAGTTCAGTTTCGGCAGCGAAACAGAATTTCACTGCACAACACACAAATCAGCAACGAATATCAATTCGCTGTAGGAGGTTCAGTTGCTGCAGCGAAAAGGAATTTCGCTGCACAATACACAAATCGGCAGCGAATATCGATTCGTTGCAGGAGGTTCGGTTTCGGCAGCGAAACAGAATTTCGCTGCATGAGGTTCAGTTGCGGCAGCGAAACAGAATTCCGCTGCACAATACACAAATCGGCAGCGAATATTAATTCGCTGCAGAAGGCTCAGTTTTGGCAGCGAAACAGAGTTTTGTTACACAACACACAAATCGGCAGCGAAAATTAATTCGCTGCAGGAGGTTCAGTTTCGGCAGCGAAACAGAATTTCGCTGCACAACACACAAATCGGAACCGTCGATTTCAGCACATAATTCTTCAACAAAATCCAGCAACTACATCACAGTATAACACATTAATTTCAGCACACAACATCACAGCAGAACACATTAATTTCACCAACAACATCACAGCAGAACACATTAATTTCAGCACAACAACATCACAACAGAAACACATTAATTTCAGCAACAACATCACAGCAGAACACACACACACATGCATGCTGGCCTACCCTACTATGATTTGTTAGATGTTCTGATATTGACTTTATTTCACTTCTGTTTGCTAGTTCTCCTAGTTAATTTCAGTTTCCTTCATAGCTGGCTTAGGTCTTAGATCAATTTTTCTTAGGGTTTTTCTTCTTCATTTTCGTTTCTGATTCTTAAGGGAAAGAGGAAAGGAGTTTCATGACCCATACCTTCTGAATTTAACTAAGTTTGAGGAAGGTTTGACACTATTCTTTTCTCTACTCCTACTGGTTCTGCTCCTTCTTCTTCCTCTCACGTTTTCCAGTTCTCTTTTTCCTCTCCTCTATGCAGCTGCCCACTCCTCTCTCAAGGTCTCATCTCTCCCTCACAAGTTCACAAAGCATTCTCTACTGATTTGATTTAAGTTTCTGTTGTGAAAGGGGAAGGGAAGAACGACATGCAGCTGCTGGTTTGGGAAGAAGATGGATCATTCTCTCTCTTCTCCTTCTATTTATACTACCCATCAAAAGAAATGGGTTGTTTGGGGGTTGGTTTAGGTGTGTTCTTATCCTTGTTTTGGTTTATCTAAAACTAGTTTTACCCCTCCCTCCTAGCTTTGCGTCACTGTTTATTGAGAAATCGGCAGCTAAAACTGCATCGCTGCTGATTTCTGCCTCGGCAGCGAAAACTGCGTCGCTGCCGATCCAGAAATCGGCAGCAGAAACTGCGTCGCTGCCGATCAAGAAATGGGCAGCGAAAAACTGTGTCACTACCGATTTCTGTAGGCTCGTGCTGCCAAATCCAGAATCGCAGCGAAAACTACGTCGCTGCCAATTTCCGCATCGGCAGTGAAAACTGCATTCATCATCATCTCTCTCTCTCTCTCTCTCTCTCTATATATATATATATATATTTTCCTTTGGGTGTTTACATTCTCCCCTCTTAAATATGAATTTCGTCCTCGAAATTTAAGAAGTTTCACACTCCATACCTGGTTGTTCAAATAAATTGGGGTACTTTTTCCTCATCTCAGCCTCCCTCTCCCAAGTTTCCTCTTCTACTTGAGCATTTCACCATAAGATTCTAACGATGGGGATCTTTTTGCTCCGTAACTCCTTCACTTCTTGATCTAGTATCCTTATAGGCCTCAATTCCAGTGTTAAGTCTTCCTTGACTTCTACTGGGACCTGGGGTAGAACTCGGGCGGGGTCTACGTTAGTCTTCCTTAACAAGGAGACATGGAACACATCATGGATCCTGGCTAACTGTGGGGGAAAATCCACCTTGTAGGCTACTGGTCCAACTCGTTGTAAGATTTTGAAGGGTCCGATGAAACAGGGAGTTAACTTCCCTTTCAATCCAAACCGTAACATCTTCTTCCATAGGGCTACCTTTAGGAACACCTGGTCCCCCGTACTGAACTCGAGAGGTCTTCTCCTCACATCGGCATACTTCTTCTGTTTATCCTGTGCGACTTTGATGCGATCCCTGATAGTTCTCACTTTCTCCGTGGTGACTTGGACCAACTCTGCGCCATAGAACTTCCAGTCCCCAATTTCCTCCCAACACAAAGGAGTTCTGCACCTCCTACCATACAAGGCTTCATATGGGGCCATCCCTATTGTGGCTTGGTGACTATTGTTATACGTGAACTCCACCAATGCCATGTGTTCCTCCCAGTTTCCTCCAAATTCTAGCACACAAGCCCGTAATAGGTCTTCCAAGACTTGGATGACTCTTTCTGATTGGCCATCCGTTTGAGGGTGAAACGCAATGCTCATGTCCAATCTTTTCCCCAAGGCATGTTGTATGCTCGGCCAAAGTCGAGAGGTGAACCTGGGATCTTGATCTGATACAATGGACACCGGAATCCCATGAAGTCGTACCACCTCATTTATGTAGATCTTGGCAAGCTTGTCCACCGAGTCGGTCATCTTTATAGGCAAGAATAGTGTGGATTTCATCAACCGACCTACAATGACCCATATCGCATCATTTCCTTTTCTCCCTTTGAGAAATCCTGACACGAAATCCATGGTGATCATCTCCCACTTCCATTCTGGAATTTGTAATGGTTGTAATGGTCCCGCAGGCCTTTGGTGTTCAACCTTGACTTGTTGACATATCCCACACTTTGACACATACTCAAATATTTCCCTTTTCATATTAGGCCACTAATAGAGGTGTTTCAGGTCTCGATACATCTTAGTGCTGCCAGGATGTATGGAGAATTTGGACTCATGTGCTTCTTGTAGAACCATTCGTTTGACTGTTTCGTCATCAGACACGTACAACCGTTGTCCCATCTCAAGGATCCATCATCCGCTACTCGGAATTTCATTTCTACCCCGGCCTCCACATTCTTTCTTAATCTTGGACCCCACCTTGTCATGGAATTGGGCATGTAGTATCTGTTCTTGATACGTTGGTCGCACCACTAATTGGGCTACTAACCCACCTCTTGCATCAATTCCCAAATCTGCACCCAACTCTTTTAATTCTGCCAATTGCCGCTCCTTTCCCACTGTTAAGTTTCCCAAGGAGGCTTTATTTTTTTGACTGAGGGCATCTGCCACCACGTTTGCTTTCCCCGGGTGGTATTCTATGGTGCAATCATAATCCTTAATGAGCTTTATCCACCTTCTTTGTCGCATGTTCAACTCCTTTTGCGACATCAAATACTTCAGGCTCTTATGATCAGTAAAAATTTGGGTTCGAGACCCATACAAATAGTGTCTCCATATCCTCAAGGCAAATACTACAACTGCCAACTCTAGGTCGTGCACCGGGTAGTTCACCTCATGAGTCTTTAATTGCCTTGATGCATAGGCGATCACCTTCCCATGTTGCATCAAAACACACCCCAATACCTTCCCCGAGGCATCACTATATACCACAAAACCCTCGGTCCCTGAGGGGAGAGTTAACACTGGAGCAGTGGTGAGCCTTCTCTTCAATTCTTGGAAGCTTGCCTCATATTCTTCCGACCACACCCATTTCTTATCCTTCCTAGTTAGCTGGGTCAAAGGGGTTGCAATCAGGGAAAAACCTTCTATAAATCTCCGATAGTATCCTGCAAGTCCCAGGAAACTACTTATTTCAGTGACCGAAGTCGGTCTTTCCCATTTCAAGACTGCTTCAACTTTTTGGGGGTCGACAAAAACACCTTCGGTTGAGATGACATGTCCCAGAAACGTCACTCTTTTCAGCAAAATTCAAATTTACTCAGTTTTACATATAGCTGGTGATCTCTCAAGGTTTGTAAGGTTTGTCTCAAGTGTTCTTCGTGCTCCTCGAAAGAATTCGAGTACACCAGTATATCATCAATGAATACCACCACAAACTTATCCAGGTATGGTTGGAAAACCCGATTCATCAAATCCATGAAGAGGGTTGGGGCATTTGTCAACCCGAACGGTAACACCAAAAATTCATAGTGTCCGTAACGAGTTCTAAATGCGGTCTTTGCTACATCCGCTTCTTTAATCTTCATCTGATAGTACCCTGATCTCAGGTCTATCTTCGAAAATGCCCTCGCTCCCTTTAATTGGTCAAACAAATCATCTATCCGAGGTAACAGATACTTGTTTTTCATTGTTATTTTGTTCAACTGTCAATAGTCAATACAAAGTCTATGGGTTCCATCTTTCTTTCTTACAAATAGGACCGGTGCTCCCCAAGGAGAATTACTGGGCCGTATGAACCCTTTGTCTAATAATTCCTGTAATTGAATCTTTAACTCGTTCACTTCTGCTGGAGCCATCCGATACGGTTGTTGGGCTATGGGTGGGACTCCCGGAAAAGTGTCTATAGACACCTCTACCTCTCGCTCCGGGGGTAGTCCTGGTAGTTCTTCAGGAAACACATCTGGGAAATCCTTCACCACAGGAATATCCTTCAATTGTGGACCTTCATCATCAGAGTTTAAGATGTATGCGAGGTATCCCGTACATCCCTTTCTTAAAAGTTTTTGGGCTGTTACCACCGATATTAAAGCATTCAGTTTGAGAACTCTCTCTCCTTCAAAAGTCATTTTCTCGCCCTTAGGTGTTTGGAAAGTAACAGTTTTAGCATAACAATCTATTAGAGCCTTGTATTTACTCAACCAATTCATGCCTAATATTATGTCAAAATCATGCAGCTCTAAGGGAATCAAGTCTACTTCTGTTTCATACCCGGATAAACTAACCCCCACATCCACATATACAATATTTGTTTCAACCATGTTTCCCATTGGAGTTCCAATTACAAACCCCTTCTCTACTATTTCTACTTCCTTTCTCAATTTAGAGACAATTCTCTTAGCAATGAATGAGTGGGTGGCACCCGAATCAAACAACACATGCACATTAAAATCATTCAACAGTAGTGTACTTGCCACCACATCCGATGAAGCCCTGGCCTCCTCCTATGTCAGGTGGAAGACCCTCCCTGGGGTCCGATCATTTTGTGCCCTCAGCTTCCTTCGAATGGAGTTTGCCCCTGATTGAGAAGATCTCACTAGCCTATTAACGGTGACTGACTGCTGGTGGCTCTGACTGGGCTGTCTATAGCTCTGTACTTGTCCGGTGTTTCTTTTGGGGCAGTCCCTCTTATAATGACCTCTCCCACCACAGTAATGACACCCTTGGCTAAGATATTGGCAGTTCCTCCACCTATGACCCTCTCCTCTGCACACAAAGCATCGCCCAGGGGAAACTGAGCAGTCCCCAGGGTGTTTTTGTCCACATTTTACACAAAAAGGATAGTCAACACCCATGCGGTCACCGGTCCCAGTTGAAGAGTTTGCCCTTGAGTGCGACTGTCCAACCATCACTCTCCCACTTGACTGTTGGTGAGGCGGTAATATCAAACTCCCTTTTTTTCCGTACTGCTCAAACACTCCACTTTTTCCTTTCTTCAGGTGCGGTGGTCTGCCGCTGAAATAGTCCCTATCTCTCTTTTTGCTTATACCCTGATACCCCCCTTGGCTTTCTCCAATACATGCCTTTAGAGCTTGTGCAGCCTCAATCAACTCCCTCACCGATTTAAATCGTAAGGCGATCAATCCTTGTCTCAAATCTTGTCGTAAACCATCTCTCAACTTTTCAATCATATGTTCCTCTGTCGGTACATAATGTGGGGTGAACAATGAGAGGTCATGGGATCTCCTTTCGTACTCCAATACTGATATATCACCCTGTCTTAATGCCAAGAACTCTTGTTCTTTCACCTTGCGATGATACTTGGAATAAAACTGATTCTCAAACTCTATCTTAAAGTCACTCCAAGTTAGTGTCTCAGTCGCACACCTCAGCTGAATTGTTTCCCACCATGTCATGGCCCTATTAGACAGTAACTGGGTTGCACAATTTACCCTCAAACCCTCGGGTATGCTTATTTGAATCATTGTCTTTTCTACCTTCCTGATCCATCTTCCAACTATCTTTACATCTTGTTCCCCCATATACGGTTCACAGCCCATTTCCCTCATACTCTTGACTAGTCGCACTAGTGGCACCACATTATACATGGTCATGCTAGTCATAGGGGCTACTGGTGGAATCTGCATGGTGGGAGTTGTTTGTGCCGCTGAACTAGCCATGCCCTCCATCACTGATTTAACTATTTGTACAAGGAATCCCGCATCTACGTATTGTGGGGGCACACCAGTTGGAACAGTAGATGGTTGTGCTTCTGATCTTTCTCGCTACTCTGTTGCGACGGGGGGTGTTCCCTCTGTCTGATTAGGCATCGAGCCTTCCCCCGCCACCGTATCTTCCCCCTGCAAGGTTTCGGGTGGTATTATCGGAGCATGAGATGCCGTATCATCCAAGGGATCTTCGTCTTGCCAACCTTGGGCACCTCGGTTCATGCCCCTCCTTTCTAAGGAGGGCGGTTCAGTTCGTGTCCCTTGTCGGGTGCGTACCATCATGAAATTCATCACAACAACACATTTATTAATGATCCTCAAGATCCATACCAAGTGCTCTGATACCAACTGTAACAACCCGACTTTCTAAGCCCAAAACAACAGTAAATATATATATATATATATATATATATATATTTAATACACATGGTGCTGGTAATCAAGGAACTTGAATCCTCACATCATCAAAATACAATCCATACAATCAACATTTCATTTAAAAGCGAATCTTACACAAACACATAATATTAAGATTGCATGATTTGAAGTTCATATTAAAAATATATACATAGACATGAGTTTGCATTCTTATCCTACTAATAGCCATCACAATTTTAAACAAAAGGATCTAATAAAAGTTATACATTCAATACATTGATCCATACAAAATACATTGCGATTTAGAATGCAACTACATAATTTCTTGCAAAAGTAGGTTCCCGTGGATCGGGTTTCCTAGACATCTCATCGGTGTGACATCCCTGCAGCAGTACAAAACATTTAAGAGAATGCAAATACTGAATAATAATAATAATGGTAACTAACGGTCTGGCAATTAAATAAAGCATTAACATTTATAATTTCTTCATGTATTTGATATAACAACTAGTAGTACATATAGATACACAAGTTTTCGGATGCCATTCACCGAAACTAGTCATTCATTTGTCCCGGCCATCCATCCGGATTCCATAGCGAAAGCTGCGTCGCTGCCGATCCACAAATCGGCAGCAGAAACTGCATTGCTGCCGATCAAGGAATCGGCAGCGAAAACTGGGTCGCTGCCGATTTCTGTATCGGCAGCGAAGACTGCGTCACTGCCGATCCAGAATCGGCAGTGAAAACTGCGTCGCTGCCGATCTAGAATGGGCAGCAGAAACTGCGTCGCTGCCGATTTCTGTATCGGCAGCAAAAACTGGGTTGTTGCCGATTTCTGTATCGGCAGCGAACACTGCGTCGCTGCCGATCTAGAATCGACAGCGGAAACTGGGTCGCTGCCGATTTCTTTATTGGCAGGGAAAACTGGGTTGCTGCCGATTTCTGTATTGGCAGCGAATACTGCGTCGCTCCGATCCAGAATCGGCAACGGAAACTGTGTAGCTACCGATTTCTACATCGGCAGCGAAATCATAAAGGTGCAGCAAAATCATTCCTTTATCCCGGCCATCCATTCAGACGCCATTAGCCAAAGCTAATCATTCTTTGTCCCGGCCATCCATTTGGATGCCATTAGCCGAAGCTAATCACTCATTTGTCCCAGTCATCTGTTCGGATGTCATTACCCAAAGCTAATCAACCTTTAATCAACATTTAAGCGTTCGACAATTTAATATCGGTTCTAACAATATGGTAGTACTCAAGTTAAAATATTTCAAGATTCAACGTATGAAAAGAAAGGTGCAAGTCACCTACCTGCTCCACCTGTGGGTTGTTCCTGTCTTGATGATGGTCCAATCCCGACCGCACCACCTAAGACATCAATGGTCACAAATCAGCACAATTGTATTTATTTTATTTTTGAATCATATTCATCATCACACTTATTTCAAGAGTTCATATGTTCACATTCAAGTGTTCCATAGTTTACACCATCATATCATGAAATTGTTACTAGCATTTAAGTCATTCCTGCCTAGGAGGCTTATTGTAGAAATCGGCAGCGAGAACTGGTTCGCTGCGGGTTGCCCACTTCGGCAGCGAGAACTGGTTCGTCGCAGGCTGCCAGTTCGGCAGCGACAACTGTTTCGCTGCCGGCAGCCAGTTCGGCAGCAAAAACTGGTTCGCTGCAGGCTGCCCAATTCGGCAGCGAGAAGTGGTTCGTTGCAGGCTGCCAGTTCGGCAGTGAAAACTGCATCGCTGTTGGTGCCACAGTTTCGCTGCACAACACACAAATCGGCGGCGAATATCAATTCGCTGCAGGAAGTTCAGTTGCGGCAGCGAAACAGAATTTCGCTACACAATACACAAATCGGCAGCGAATATCGATTCGTTGCAGGAGGTTCGGTTTCGGCAGTGAAACAAAATTTCGCTGCAGGAGGTTCAGTTGCGGCAACGAAACAGAATTCCGCTGCACAATACACAAATCGGCAGCGAATATTAATTCGTTGCAGAAGGCTCAGTTTTGGCAGCGAAACAGAGTTTCGTTGCACAACACACAAATCGGCAGATTCGCTGCAGGAGGTTCGGTTGCGGCAACGAAACAAAATTTTGCTGCACAACACACAAATCAGAACCATCGATTTCAGCACATAATTCTTCAACAAAATTCCAGCAACAACATCACAGCAGAACACATTAATTTCAGCACAACAACTTCACAGCAGAAACACATTAATTTCAGCAACAACATCATAGCAGAACACATTAATTTCAGCACAACAACATCACAGCAGAACACATTAATTACCCCAGCAGAACACACACACACATGCATGCTGGCCTACCCCATAGTTAAAGCCAACCCTCTACTATGATTTGTTAGATGTTCTGAAATTGACTTTATTTCACTTCTGTTTGCTAGTTCTCCTAGTTAATTTCAGTTTCCTTCATAGCTGGCTTAGGTCTTAGATCAATTTTTCTTAGGGTTTTTCTTCTTCATTTTCGTTTCTGATTCTTAAGGGAAAGAGGAAAGGAGTTTCATGACCCATACCTTCTGAATTTAACTAAGTTTGAGGAAGGTTTGACACTATTCTTTTCTCTACTCCTACTGGTTCTGCTCCTTCTTCTTCCTCTCATGTTTTCCAGCTCTCTTTTTCCTCTCCTCTATGCAGCTGCCCACTCCTCTCTCAAGGTCTCATCTCTCCCTCACAAGTTCACAAAGCATTCTCTACTGATTTGATTTAAGTTTCTGTTGTGAAAGGGGAAGGGAAGAACGACATGCAGCTGCTGGTTTAGGAGAAGATGGATCATTCTCTATCTTCTCCTTCTATTTATACTACCCATCAAAAGAAATGGGTTGTTTGGGGGTTGGTTTAGGTGTGTTCTTATCCTTGTTTTGGTTTATCTAAAACCAGTTTTACCCCTCCCTCCCAGCTCTGCGTCATTGTTGATTGAGAAATCGGCAGCGAAAACTACATTGCTGTCGATTTCTGCCTCGGCAGCGAAAACTGCGTCGCTGCCGATCCAGAAATCGGCAGCGAAAAACTGTGTTGCTGCCGATTTCTGTATCGGAGTGAAGGTTGTGTCGCTGCCAAATCCAGAATCGGCAGCGAAAACTACGTCGCTGCCGATTTCCGCATCGGCAGCGAAAACTGCATTCATCATCATCTCTCTCTCTCTATATATATATATTTTTTTTTTCTTTGGGTGTTTACAAAAAATATCACAAAGATTATTAATCTTTAATAAGTTCAAATCAATTTAATGAATAATCAAAGTATGAGTCTCAAGTTTGAACTTGTTCTTCCTTTTAGAATGGTATTTATAACAAATAAAACAACCATGTCCTAATGGAATAATGTTATGAACATAAGAACTAAATAAAATACATAAAGCTTGAATATAATAAAATAAAAATCTTAATTCTAACTTGGTTGTCATAAATAAACTCCATAAGAATGATTGAAAAAATCCACCTTTATATAGGAAGTTGTGTAGCTAAACTTGACTAAGGCTGCCAAGTTTGAGTCCTTGCAAAAGTATGTTGAATTGTTGATATTGTTTCTTGGAATTCAAAGGATGTTGCCAACAAACTTTCAATATTTGCAAAGTATGTCAAATGAATGATTATGATTCCTTCAAGTCAAAGTTATGCTGCCAAACTTTGATTCTCTTATTTTCTCACAATAATCATCAGCTTTCATGCCCAAAACCCACTTCCCATCAAGACAAATCTTTTCATCAACAAGTAAATGAATCAATTATAATTGAGTTAATGAATTAAAGTCATAAATGATCTCAAATGGTAAGAAATTAGTAGTAGAATACACACTATAATTATAAGCAAATTCAATGAATAGAGAGCAACCTTCCCAATTCATAAGATTCTTTTGAATGACAATACATAAAAGTGTAATTAAATTCATGTTGACTATTATTTGACCATCAGTTTGTGGATGACAAGTTATCGAAAATAAAAACTTAGTTCTCATCTTCCCCATAAAACCTTCCAAAAGTAGTTAAGAAACTTAGTATCTCTCTAAATAATAAATTAACAATATTGGTTGCATCATCAGTTTTATGATATTCTATTAAATGCATCATCTTAGAAAATCTATCAACAACTACAAATATAAAGTCCCTACCCCTTTTCTACCTAGATAAATGACACGACCAAAAGCTTGATGTCTTCTCCCAAGTGCAGAAGTGTCGAAGTAATAAATAACCCGGCAAGACCGGGGTCGAAGCACAAAGAGGTTAATTGTATAAATTATAAATAACAAGACAACAACAACAACAACAACAACAACAACAACAACAACAACAACAATAATAACAATAATAATAATAATTGTAAACACCCAAATGAAAATATATATATTTAGAGAGAGAGAGAGAGATGATGATGAATACAGTTTTCGCTGCCGATGCAGAAATCGACAGCGACACAGTTTTCGCTGCCGATTCTGGATTTGGCAGCCGCGCAGTTTCGCTGCCGATGCAGAAATCGGCAGCGACGCAGTTTTCGCTGCCGATGCAGAAATCGGCAGCGACGCAGTTTTCACCGCCGATTCTGGATTTGGCAGCGACGCGGATTTCGCTGCCGATTCTGGATTTGGCAGCGACGCAGATTTTGCTGCCGATGCAGAAATCGGCAGCGACGCAGTTTTCGCTGCCGATGCAGAATTCGGCAGCGATGCAGTTTTCGCTGCCGATTTCTCAATCAGCAGTGATGCAGAGCTGGGAGGGAGGGGTAAAACTGGTTTTAGATAAACCAAACAAGGATAAGGATACACCTAAACCAACCCCCAAACAACCCATTTCATTTGATGGGTAGTATAAATACAAAGAGGGGAGAGAGAATGACCCATCTTCTTCCCAAACCAGCAGCTGCATGCATTCTTCCCTTCCCCTTTCACAACAGAAACGTGAATCAAACTAGTAGAGATTAACTTGTGAGCTTGTGAGGGAAAGATGAGATCTTGAGAGAGGAGTGGGCAGCTGCATAGAGGAGAGGAAAAAGAGAGCTGGAAAACGTGAGAGGAAGAAGAAGGAGGAGAACCAGCAGCTGAAGATAAAAGAATAGTGTCAAACCTTCCTCAAACTTAGTTAAATTAAGGAGGTATGGGTCATGAAACTCCCTTTCCTCTCCCCCTTAAGATCAAAAACGAAAATGAAGAAGAAAAACCCTAAGAAAAATTGATCTAAGACCTAAGCTAGCTATGAGGGAAACTGAAATTAACTAGGAGAACTAGCAAACAGAAGTGAAATAAAGTCAATTTCAGAACATCTAACAATTATGGTAGAAGGCTGGCTTTAACTATGGGGTAGGCCAGCATGCATGTGTGTGTGTTCTGCTGAAATTTAATGCTTTCTGCTGTGATGTTGCTGCTGGAATTAATGTGTTTTTCTGTGATGATTGTTGCTGAAATCAATGTGTTCTGCTGTGATGTTGTTGCTGAAATTTAATGTTTTCTGCTGTGACGTTGCTGCTGGAATTAATATGTTCTGCTGTGATGATTGTTGCTGAAATTAATGGGTTTTGCTGTGATCATTGTTGCTGAAATTAATGTGTTTTGCTGTGATGTTGTTGCTGAAATTTAATGTGTTATGCTGTGATGTTGTTGCTGAAATTTAATGTGTTCTGCTGTGATGTTGTTGCTGGAATTTTTGTTGAAGAACTATGTGCTGAAATTGATGGTTCCGAATTGTGTGTTGCGCAGCGAAATTCTGTTTCGTTGCCGCAACCGAACCTCCTGCAGCGAATCGATATTCGCTGCCGATTTGTGTATTGCGCAGCGAAATTCTGTTTCGCTGCCGCGACGGAACCTCCTGCAGCGAATTGATATTCGCTGCCGAATTGTGTGTTGCGCAGCGAAATTCTGTTTCGCTGCCGCAACCGAACCTCCTGCAGCGAATCGATATTCGCTGCCGATTTGTGTGTTGCGCAGCGAAATTCTGTTTCGCTGCCGCAACTGAACCTCCTGCAGCGAAATTCTGTTTCGCTGCCGAAACCGAACCTCCTGCAGCGAATCGATATTCGCTGCCGATTTGTGTATTGCGCAGCGAAATTCTGTTTCGCTGCCGCAACTGAACCTCCTGCAGCGAAATTCTGTTTCGCTGCCGAAACCGAACCTCCTGCAGCGAATCGATATTCGCTGCCGATTTGTGTATTGTGCAGCAAAATTCTGTTTCGGTGCCGCGACTGAACCTCCTGCAGCGAATTGATATTCGCTGCCGAATTGTGTGTTGTGCAGCGAAATTCTGTTTCGCTGCCGCAACTGAACTTCCTGCAGCGAATTGATATTCGCTGCCGAGTTGTGCGTTGTGCAGCGAAACTGTGGCACCAACAGCGATGCAGTTTTCGCTGCCGAACGGGCTGCCAGCAGCGAAACAGTTGTCGCTGCCGAACTGGCAGCCTGCAGCGAACCAGTTCTCGCTGCCGAATTGGGCAGCCCGCAGCGAACCAGTTCTCACTGCCGATTCCTACTATAAGCCTCCTAGGCAGGAATGATTTAAATGCTAGTAACAATTTCATGATATGATGGTGTAAAATATGGAACACTAGAATATGAACTCTTGAAATAAGTGTGATGATGAATATGATTAAAAAATAAAATAAATACAACTGTGCTGATTTGTGACCATTGATGTCTTAGGTGGTGCGGTCGGGATTGGACCATCATCAAGACAGGAACGACCCACAGGGTGGAGCAGGTAGGTGACTTGCACCTTCCTTTTTCTTACGTTGAATCTTGAAATATTTTAACTTGAGCACTATCATATTGTTAGAACCGATATTAGATTGTTGAACGCTTAAATGTTGATGAAGGATTGATTAGCTTCGGCTAATGGCATCCGAACGGATGGCCGGGATAAAGAATGATTAGCCTTGGCTAATGGCGTCCGAATGGATGGCCGGGATGAAGGATTGATTAGCTTCGGCTAATGGCATCCGAACGGATGGCCGGGATAAAGAATGATTAGCTTTGGCTAATGGCGTCCGAATGGATGGCCGGGATGAAGGACTGATTAGCTTCGGCTAATGGCATCCAAACGGATGGATGGCCGGGATAAAAGAGGGACTCCGCTGCCGATGCAGAAATCGGCAGCGACGCAGTTTCTGCTGCCGATTCTGGATCGGCAGCGACACTGTATTCACTGCCGATACAGAAATCGGCAGTGACCTAGTTTTCGCTGCCGATACAGAAATCGGCAGCGACGCAGATTCCGCTGCCGATTCTGGATCGGCAGCGACGCAGATTCCGCTGCCGATACAGAAATTGGCAGCGACGCAGATTGCGGTGCCGATTGTGGATCGACAGCGACGCAGATTCCGCTGCCGATTCTGGATCGGCAGCGACACAGTTTTCGCTGCCGATTCCTTGATCGGCAGCAATGCAGTTTCTGCTGCCGATTTTGGGATCGGCAGAAAATCGGCAGCGACACAACTTTTGTCATGGAATCCGGATGGATGGCCGACACAAATGAATGACTAGTTTTAGCGAACGGCATCCGAAAACTTGTGTATCTATATGTACTACTTGTTGTTATAGCAAATACATGAAGAAATTATAATTGTTAATGCTTTACATAATTGCCAAACCGTTAGTTACCATTCTTATTATTATTAAGTGTTTGCATTCTCTTAAATGTTTGTACTGCTGCAGGGACTTCACACCAACGAGATGCCTAGGAAACCCGATACACGGGAACCTACTTTTGCAAGGAATTATATAGATGTATTTTAAATCACAATGTATTTTGTAGGGATCAATGTACTGAATGTATAACTTTTATTAGATCCTTTTTGTTTAAAATTGTGATGACTATTAGTAGGTTAAGACTGCAAACTCATGTCTATGTATATATTTTTAATATGAACTTCAAATCAAGCAACCTTAATATTACGTGTTTGTGTAAGTTTCACTTTGAAATGAAATGTTGATTGTATGGATTGTATTTTGATGATGTGAGGATTTAGATCCATTGATTGCCGGCACCATGTGGATTGAATGCATATATAAAAAAAAAAAAAATTACTGTGTTTTGGGCTTGTAAAGCCGGGTTGTTACAATAATAATAATAATAATACTCAGTACGTGGCGTTGTTACACCTGAGAATGATCTAAAAGATCAGGTCACAGGTTTCCAACCTATATACTGAGTTTATGAAAAGATCAAAGAGATATATTATATAATATAAACAAAATGTAAATAATAATAATAATAATAATAATAATAGTAGTAGTAGTAGTAGTAGTAGTAGTAGTAGTAGTAGTAGTAGTAATAAAAGAAGAAGAAGATGAAGAAATTAATGAGAACTTTGAGATGAAAGATTAATGTAAGGATTAAACAATGATAAAAATAAATGTCAAGGTTAGAGGATCCACTAATGGTACTTCAAACAAGTATAGTATAAATTCTTATTACTCAATTGGAAACCATACATAAATGAGGTTCCAATCAGATTATAAATTGTTAACATGATTACATTAGTTATCTTATTCGAATAAAACTAATACTTGTAAATGTTGGCAGACATTCATGATTATAACTTATGTTAACAATAAATTAAGTTCTTTTCATAGCTTAGGTGTCGGTTATACCATACAGTATGGGCTATGAAAGTACCAAGTATTTGTTGTACCAAGTGTTATACAACATAAATCTAGATTAACCATTTAACAAACAAAGTATTAAAAGTGAACAAGATAACAAATATAAAACATGTTAGTATCCAACGTTAAGGTCCATGTTAAGTTTATATTATACTTATTCTTACACCATTAGTGTACCCTTTTCACCTTGACATAATTAACTTAGCTAAACATAATGAAAGAAAGAAACATAAATGAACAAGATAAGAACATAAATGAGAAAGAAGTTAACTAAGTAAAGGAAAGGAAATGAAGTGCATAAACTTGATATTAATGAAAGCAAAACATAAGCAATACAAAGAGAGAAAGCAAGAGCATGATCTTGATCTGGAAACCAAGATGCCTCAATACATGGTAAGTGCCTCCTTTTATAGGCCAAAATTTGGAACTATTGATTTGTTGACTAATTGATGAGTAGGTGGCCACATCTTGACTTGGTGACAATCCTTATCTTCTTGTCTGAACAAGACGTCATTGCTAACATCATAATTTGCCCAGAATCCTTAGGGATGTTCTAGAAAATTGTCTCAGCTTTCCAACAAAAAAAAAAATGAGGTCATTTGGACTTCTAGAACTCAAGATATGGGCTGAACACTAAATAGTGTTTGGGTTGCAAGACAGCTTCGGACTTCTTCGTTGTTCCTTCAATTTGGACTTCAAAATGGCCTTTTAAAATCTTGGGCTTCCATGAAATTTGTAGGCCTTTGTCTTACCTTTTCATCCATATAAAATGGACCTAAATCCGAGATCTAGAGCTCTAGATATGATCCAATTACCGAGCAATGTTCCGGTTTGGACTGCACCAGCATCTCTTTTCTAAGTTTGGCCATCTCTTTGTCCTTTCACTTTCAATACTTAAACTCATCATTCAATCCTTTTATTTATATAATCATTTTTCACTTGAAGTATCAATAAATCCTTAACCAGAGCATGTTTTTATAATAATATGTCTAATAATCAAGGTTGTCAATTCTGTTTCGGTAGGTGTTGTGTTTTTTCAATTGGAATGGAATGTTTCAGTTTCGAAGTGTTTCTGCGTGCTGTTTTGGGGTTTTATATATATATATATATGTGTGTGTGTGTGTGTGTGTGAAACAAACATAATTCAAATTCAAGATAAATTAATTATAAATTATGCAATACAAACACAATGTCAAACAAATATAATTTCAAATTTAAAATATTTATAAATAGTCAAGATTAAATAGATCTTTAACTTAAAGTAATTTAACTTAAAAAAAATATCAAAATATTATGAAATTAAAATGTTTTAACATAAATATTTTAAATATAAAGCTAGGTCAATGTTATCAAGGCTAATGAGATTTAAAGCATCCCTTGTTTTGCTCAAATTCCTACAAAGTATAAACTTGAAAAAAAAAACAACATGAATATAAACAATATATATTAGTGATAAATCTAATTTTAAAAAATTAATATCATTGTTAATGAAAATAGTAATAACAATTTTCAATATTATTATTAATATCATTGTTATTGAAAATAGTAATGAAAAAGAGCTTTTTATACTTGGGTGGTTTAATTAATTAAATTAAACAAAGTTCAATTAGATTCAATGGCTTTTCAAGACCGGAATGGAACATGTGGAATGAAACCGGAACATTCCAGAAGGAATTTAGTCAAAAAATCCGGAATGGACCGAGATTTGAAATGAGATGAAAATTGTTCCGTTTTGTTTTGTTTTTTTGAATTGGTATGAAATGTTTCAGTCATTCCGGACAAAACAGAATGAAATTGACAACCTTGCTAATAATATAAGATACCTTTAATTTATGATAAATGTTCATCTTAAATGTAGGCTTATCACATAAATCAAAGGATTGATTGATGAGTTTAGCTACTAAAATTGAGAAGACAAAGAGAGGGCTAAGTTTAGAAAAGAGATGCTGGTTCAGTCCAAACTAGAACACCATTTCGTTATTGGATCATAACTAGAGCTATAGAACTTGGATTTATGTCTGGTTTATATGTATAAAAAGCTAAGATATAGGCCTAAAACATTCACGAGGAGTCCAAGATTTAAAAGTGCCATTTTCAGGTTCAAATGGTAGCAACCACAGAGAAGTCAAAATATGTCATGCAGCCTAGACACTGTTCAGTGTTCAACCCATATCTCGAGTTCTAGAAGTCCAAATGAGTCGATTCTTGATTCTTTGGAAAGCTGAGATAATTTCCCTGAACTTTCATGAAGACTATCTATTCAAATTCTAATGTTAGCAATAACGTGTTGTTTAGACAAGATAAGGATTGTCACCAAGTTAAGATGTGACCACCCACTCAACAATTAGTTATCAAATCAATAGTTCTGAATTTTGGCCTATAAAAGGAGGCATTTGCCATGCATTTAGGCATCCTGGTTTTCAGATCAAGATCATTTTCATACTTGCTTTCTTTCTTTGTATTTTTAATGTTCTTGTTTTATTTCATGTTATAGTTTTATTAATATCTTTTTTTTTTAATCAAATGTAAGAATTATATAGATAAAAAACAAGCTGGAGGCCAACAGTACATATGTACAGATATAAGCATCCAAGAAGAACACACTCCTTTGGATAGAAGGGAACATGCTCCCTTGAACAAAACATACAGGCCACATGCCTAACAAAATAACAAGGAAACAAACACCTTTGAACAGATTGAAACTAGTAGACACAATACTACCAGCAACGATGAGGCCAACAGGAAGCCTAAAACTACATTACCATGAGACCCTGCATACTCCAAAACCGACATCTACTTCCAGAGGAGTTATAGACAGTAATAGGTGAGAAGCTATACACAAGCTACCATTGGCTATTATGATTATCAGCCATCCCCTGCGGGTGAGGATACATAGGAAAGGGAGGCCCTTCTATTATCAGCATTCAATATTGGGGGTGCTTGACAAGAGGTAGACCTTGAAACCACATTGATACTAGTTAAGATCCCTACACTTGGTGGATCAACTGCACCAGCACAGATGGGTGGAGTTGTTTCTATACTTGGGTTCATAACAATTTCTGCATCAGCTATAATGACTTCCTTCCCTTTAGGGGTGTTACAAATGTGTTTATTTGCTTTCCGCCTAGATTCAACTGTAGTCCATCCTGCAGAAGTATCATAAAGGGTCAATACATTATCCTTAGTAATTGTTTCTGTAGGTTCAATAGAAGGAACTGGGACTATTGGAGAAGTAGTTTGTTGTTGCTCCCTAATATGAGTTGGCAAAGTTTAAGGGCCCAGAAGTCCAAGAACGCTCCCTTTCCCAGTTTGCATAGTTTCATTAATATCTTATTTATGCCTTTCATTTCCTTTACTATACTTATATAATTATGTTCTCATCTTGTTTATTTATGTTTCTCTTCTTCATAATGTTTAACTAAGTTTAATATGTCAAGGTGAAAAGGTTTCACTAATAGTGTTAGGATATGTATAATATAAACTCAATATGGACTTCAATGCTTACATCCAAGAAAGTTTGCTATTAACATGTCTTATTATTTTTATCTTATTAATTCTTAATACCTTACTTGTTAAATGGTTAATCTAGATTTGTATTGTATAACACTTGGTATAATAAATGCTTAATCACTCATAACCAATTGTATGGTATAACCGACACTTATGCTATGAAAGGAACTTGATTTGTTGTTAATGATTAGTACTTAAAAGTGCATTTTTATCAAGGTTTTATATCATCATTTTGCACTTGAAGTATCAATAACTCCTTAACTAAAGCATGTTTTATAATAACATACCTAATAATATAAGATGCCTTTAATTTATGGTAAATTTTCATCTTAAATGCAGGCCTATCACATAAATGAAAGGATTGATTGATGAGTTTAAGTATTCAAATTGAAAGGACAAAGAGAGGGCCAAATTTAGAAAAGAGATGTTGGTGTAGTCCGAATTGGAACATTGTTCGGTAATTGGGTCATATCTCGAGTTCTGGATGTCCAAATGACCTCAAATTTTTGGACAAATTCGGTAAGACATAGGCCTACAACTTTCATGTGGAGTCTAAGATTTAAAAAGGTCATTTTCAAGTCCAAATTATAGCAACAACGGAGAAGTTCGAATCTGTCCTGCAGCCCAGACATTGTTCAGTGTTTAGCCCATATCTTGAGTTCTAAAGGTCCAAATGACCTCAATTGTTTTTTCTAGAAAGATAAGACAATTTCCTATAACTTTCATGCATACAGGTGGTTCCAATTCTGATGCTAGCAATGATATTTTATTCAGACAAGAAGATAAGGATTTTCACCAAGTCAAGATTGGCCACCCACTCAACAATTAATCATCAAATCAATAGTTCCAAATTTTGGCCTATAAAAGGAGGCATTTGCCATGTATTTAGGGGCTTGGTTGTTCAAATTAAGAAATTGCTCTTGCTCTCTCTTTTATCATATTTTTTTTTGTAATTCTTAAGTTTTGCTTTCATTAATATCTTGTTTATGCTTTTCATTTCCTTTCCTTTACTTAGTTAACCTGTATCTTATGTATGTTCTTATTTTGTTTATTTATGTTTCTCTTCTTCATTATATGTAGCTAAGTTTATTATGTCAAGGTGAAAAGGTTACACTAATGGTGTAAGAATAAGTATGGTGTAAACTCAACATGGACCTTAATGTTTAATATTAGCATGTCTTATCTTTTTATCTTACTAATTCTTAATACCTTGCTTGTTAAATGGTTAATTTAGATTTGTGTTGTATAACACTTGATACAACAAATGCTTAGCACTCTCATAGCCCAACCATATGGTATTACTTACACTTTTGCTATGAAAGGAACTTGATTTGTTGTTAACATAAGTTAGCATCATGATTTCCTGACAATATTTAAAAGTTTGGTGTTACTTAAATAAGATAATTAATATGATCATGTTAACAATTTATAATGAGCTATTAATGACAAATCATCCGATTGGAACCTCCTTTGTGTGTGGTTTCTAGTTGAATAATAAGAGTTTATACTATACTTGTTTGAAATACAATTAGTGGATCCTCTAACTTTAACATTTGTTTTTATAATTGTTTAATCCTTACATTAATCTTCTATATCAAAGTTCTCATCAACTTCTTCTTCTTTATTATTATTATTATTATTATTATTATTATAGTTATTATTATTACTATTATTGTTGTTGTTGTTGTTGTTGTTGTCTATAATTTATACAATTAACCTCCCTGTGGTTTGACCCCGGTCTTGCCAGGTTAATTATTATTTCGACACTCCTGCACTTAGGAGAAGACATCAATCTTTTGGTAGTGTCAAGTTTTTGGCTTCGTTGCCGGGGAGGTAAATTCTTGTACAAATTATAGTATTTATTTTATTTTCTCTTTTCACTTTTCTTGTATCTAACTTTGTTTCTTTTGTTTTGTTTTTTTTTTCTTTTGTTTTCTTCTTCCTTTTATTCTCTTTCTACATGTGCATGAGTGTTTGGTCACGTACATTAAGTGGTAGACTTTGTAGGGTATCCTCATCATTTTCAGAAAATATGGCCGAAGAAGATAACCAGTCACTTCATAATGAGAATAATAAGAATAACCGTGTTAGAACACTTAGAGACCACATGAATCCCATAAGAACAAGTGCACCCTCATGCATAGTTTTCCCTCCTGATGCATCTCATTTTAATTTTAAGCCAGACATTATTCAATTTTTATCTTCTTTTCATGGCTTAGATCTAGAAAATCCATACTTGTATTTAAGAGAATTTAAAGAAGTTTGTTACACCTATAATGACTTAAATTGTAGCATGAATATCATTAGATTAAAGCTTTTTCCTTTTTCATTAAAAGATAAAGCTAAAACATGGCTACAAAATCTTAGGTCAGGATCCATTCGTGCTTGGGATGAAATGCAACAATAATTTTTAATGAAGTTTTTTCCATCTCACAGAACTAACTCTTTCAAAAGACAAATCACCACTTTCACTCAAAAACCAGGTGAAACATTTTATCAATGTTGGGATAGGTATTGAGACTTGCTTAATACTTGTCCTCTGATGGTTTTGAAACATGGAGATTGGTTTCACGATTTTATAAAGGGTTAACACCTAAAGATAGGTAAATGGTTGAATTGATGTGTAATGAAACTTTTGAAGATAAAGACCCTAATGAAGCAATGGAGTACCTAGACTTGCTAGCTGAAAATGCGCAAAAATGGGACACTACAGGCACTTATGAGGCACCAAGTAAAACCCAACCTCATACATCTAGTGGGGGTATGTATAACCTTAGGGAAGATCATGACCTCCAAGCCAAGTTTGCATCTTTAGCTAGAAAAGTTGAGGCACTAGAATTAAAAGGGAGTGGTCAATTAAAATCTGTTCAAGACATTATATGTCAAATCTCTGAAACAAATGAACATGAACAAGCCCATGAACAAGGAATGCCTCCATGAACAAGCCCATGCTTTAAACAATTTATAAAGAAAGCATTTTTAGCCGAACAAGTAAGTGTTATTCTTCAGAACAATAATGCTTTAAAATATAAAGACCCTGGTTGTCCTACAATTTCTTACTTTATTGGAAAACATAAAATTGAAAGAGCTTTACTTGATCTTTGAGCTAGTGTGAATTTACTTCCATATTCGGTTTTTCAAAGTCTCAATCTAGGTGAGTTGAAACCAACTTCTATAACTCTTTTACTTACTGATAGATTTGTAAAAATACCTAGAGGAATAGTTAAGGATGTGTTAGTACAAGTTGATAAATTCATTTACCTTGTAGATTTTATTGTCTTAGATACACAACATGTTGAAGCATGTAATTCAATTCCTGTTATTTTAGGACATCCATTTCTTGCAACTTCTAATGCATTGATTAATTGTAGGAATGGACTGATGAAGCTATCATTTAGAAACATGACATTGGAGATGAATATTTTCAATATTTGCAAGTAACCTGAAGATGATAATGATTTACAGGAAGTGGATTTTATTGAAAAATTAGTTCATGATCAATTTCAAACCACTTCTAGTGAAATTGAGATTGATGAACCTGATGAGTTGCAAATGGTCAATTTTCAGGATATGAAACCTGATTTGAAGCCGTTACCATTCAATCTCAAATACTCATTTTTGGGAGAAAATGAAACTTTTCCGGTAATAATCTCTTCCAAACTTAATGCATATCAAGAAGGTATGTTATTATAAACTCTAAAAATGCACAAAAATGTATTAGGATGGACCATAGCTAACATAAAAGGAATTAGTACTTTGATTTGCACACATAGGATTTATTTGGAGGAAAATACTAAACCCTTTAGAGAAATGCAACAAAGGCTTAATCCTAAAATAAAAGAAGTAGTGAAAAATGAAGTCATTAAGCTTCTAGATAATGGAATCATTTATCCTATTTCTAACAGCAAATGAGTAAGTCCTACCCAAGTTGTACCCAAAAAGTCTAGAGTCACTGTGATAACAAATGAGAAAAATGAGTTAATTCCAACTCGGACTATTACTAGTTAGCGCATGTGCATTGACTATAGGAAACTTAATTCAATGACTAGAAAAGATCATTTACCCCTTTACTACTATTATTACTATTATTGAAAAATTAGTTCATGATTAATTTCAAACCACTTCCAATGAAACTGAGATGATGAATCTGATGATTTGTAAATGGTTTATTTTCAGGAAGAATCAAAGACATGTAATTGGAGACCACAAATTGAAGAATTTCCACCACGATCAATTGAGTCCATACCTTCAAATGTTCAATCATCAAAACTTGATTTGAAGTCATTACCATTTAATCTCAAATACTCATTTTTGGGAGAAAATGAAACTTTTCTGGTAATAATCTCTTCCAAACTTTATGCACATCAAGAAGGTAAGTTATTACAAACTTTGAAAATGCACAAAAATGCATTAGGATGGATCATAGCTGACATAAAAGGAATTAGCTCTTTGATTTACACACATAGGATTTATTTGGTGGAAAATGCTAAACCCTCTAGAGAAATGCAACGAAGGCTTAATCATAATATGAAAGAAGTAGTGAAAAATGAAGTCATAAAGCTTCTAGATAATGGAATCATTTATCCTATTTCTGACAGCAAATGAGTAAGTCCTATCCAAGTTGTACCTAAAAAGTCTAGAGTCACTGTGATAACAAATGAGAAAAGTGAGTTAATTCCAACTTGGACTATTACTGGTTGGCGCATGTGCATTGACTATAGGAAACTTAATTCAATGACTAGAAAAGATCATTTACCCCTTTACTACTATTATTACTATTATTGTTATTATTAGTATTAGTATTACTACTACTACTACTACTACTACTACTATTAATTATTATTATTATTCTTGTTGTTGTTGTTGTTAATATTATTATTGTTGTGTTGTTGTTATTTATAATTTATATAGTTAACCTCCCTTGGTTCAACCCCAGTCTTGCCGAGTTATTTATTACTTCGACACTCCTGCACTTGGGAGAAGCCATCAAGCTTTTGGTCGTGTCACCTGTCCACTTGTCTGAGGGTGATAAGGGATGGCAACTTTGTGTGTGATTTCATATTTCTTCATTAAAAAATCAAATGGCTTGTTGCAGAAATATGTTCCACCATCACTTATCATGGCTCGAGGAATTCCAAAACGACTCAAAATATTGTCTTTCAAAAACTTTATCACTGTTTTGTGATAATTGTTTTGACTTGGAATTGCCTCTATCCATTTTGTTCGTATTAAAATCTACCAGAATTTCAACGGAGTTCCCCCATATACTGGAAAGTCCCAGGTTATTGACATGAATTTATTTACACTTTTAATAGCTCGCATCTCATAACTTAATTCCCGACCCAATCATCCTGGGTTTTCAATTTCCACACCTATACTCACACCTATCAACCACAATATTTACGATATGCATTATATAACAAAATATCAGTATGGATAGATAAAAATAAATAAGCATAATTACATGGGCATGAAGTATGGTTATATGAACTACATGGTTAAATTCATTCAGTCAAGTTTAAACATTAAATGTATGCTAGTCCAATCATGGCGATCCCCTTACCCAGGATCCTAACATACACTAAATGTATGCTAGCCGATACATGGGATCCCTTTACCCGGGATCCTAACATACACTAAATATATACTAGCCAATACATGGTGATCCCCTTACCCGGGATCCTAACATACATTGTAGTTCATATAACCATACTTCATGCCCATGTAAATAAACATAATTACATGGGCATGAAGTATGGTTATATGAACTACATGGTTAAATTCATTTAGTCAAGTTTAAACATTAAATGTATGCTAGTCCAATCATGGGGATCCCCTTACCCGGGATCCTAACATACACTAAATGTATACTAGCCGATACATGGGATCCCTTTACCCGGAATCCTAACATACACTAAATATATGCTAGCCGATACATGGTGATCCCCTTACCCGGGATCCTAACATACACTATAGTTCATATAACCATACTTCATGCCCATGTAAATAAGCATAATTACATGGGCATGAAATATGGTTATATGAACTACATGGTTAAATTCATTCAGTCAAGTTTAAACATTAAATGTATGCTAGTCCAATCATGGCGATCCCCTTACCCGGGATCCTAACATACACTAAATGTATACTAGTTTATGCCTCAAATCGTACTTCTCATATTTCCTTTGTTAGTGATAATTTTATCATTTGGCAATTCACACAACTTTTCACCTTGAATACCCCATACATTCAGTAATTCATATTTCACATTGGTAATATAAATAAATCATGGAAATTAACTAGGAAGTATAGATGCCATTCACCTACCTGCAATAGAAGCTCTACTCGTACTCCCTTGCTGCTGTTGTTGCAATTACACCACGCCCGTGGTCCCTTCTGAAATTCACAGGTTTATCTCATAAGTTCTCCTTACTCAAGGATATGTTTTATTATAAACATATCAACAACTAATTAGTCTTTCTTTCAGACATCATTTTTTTTTAATATTTTACGTTTTTCTTATTTCACCCATTAATATTGTCATTCTTTGTACAACTGTAGTTATCATTCCTTTATATATATATATTTGAACTATTTCTGCTTAAATCCGAACTGTTACTGTCTCGTTTTTGAACTGTCACTATCCAACTGTTATTGTCTAGACATTGAATTGTCACTGTCTCATTATTGAACTATTACTGTCTTGTTTTTAAGCTATCACTGTATAAACATTGAACTGTCACTGTCCGACTGTTACTGTCTAGACATTGAACTATCACTATCTCATTTTTAAACTATTACCGTCTCGTTTTTGAGCTGTCACTGTATAGACATTGAACTATCACTGTCCAACTGTTACTATCTAGACATTGAACTGTCACTGTCTCATTTTTGAACTATTACCATCTCGTTTTTGAGCTGTCACTGTCTAGACATTGAACTGTCACTGTCCAGCGGTTACTGTCTAGACATTGAACTATCATTGTCTCATTTTTGAACTGTTACTGTCTCGTTTTTGAACTGTCACTGTCTCGTTTTTGAACTGTTACTGTCTCCATTGGTGACCCATAAGTAGAATTCTACAACTCCAAATTGAGCAAGACCAATTTCATTAGTTAACCAACATTCAAAAATACAATTTCTATAAGGAATCTGATTCTAATTATTTCATCCTCCTACCTGAAATCTCTCTGAAATTTAAGATACGAAATTGTCCAAATTCGTCAGCTTTTCCATTTACACACAACACATGAAGTTCTTTAATTTAGCAACTCATACTTTTTCCTCAATTTAAGTCTAAGAACTAAAATCTACAAATTAACATCCATGCATCAATTCATAATCAACTTGAAATGACTCATAAGAGCAGGTTTAAAATACCTTACCCGGTACGAATCAAAGTTTCGATCCCTCCTTTTTGTTTCTAATGACAACCGGCCCTCCCCTCTTCTCTTCTTGTTAATCCCTTTCCCACCAGTGTTTATTCTACCTATAACCCTTAATCTTGGATGGGTTTTTGAAATTTTGGTGTTTCTATCTTGATTTGTAAAAACGAACATAAAACTCCCTCTTTTCTTTCTATACGTTATCTGCAGATTTGTTTTTGGTGACAACAAGAGTACTTATGCTCTATAATTATTCTTATTTGCATTTTCTTTAAGTATATTTGTTTTGCCCCCACTTCTTTCTAGTTTTGTTTATTTCCTTTAATTTAATCCAGCCTTGATTTTTTTTTCTTGGGATTTACATTCTCCCCTCCCAATAAAATTTCATCCTCGAAATTCAAGTTACGTACCTATGTCGGAGAATAAGTGCGAAAACTTCTCCTTTATCTCAGATTCTCTTTCCCATGTTTGTTCTTCTATTCAAGAGCTTCTCCACAATACTCTCACTAAGGGAACTCTCTTATTCCTCAACAGCTTCTCATCTTGATATAAGATCTTGACGGGCTTAGTTTTCATGGTTAGATCCCCCTCAATCTCCATAGGAACTTGTGGCAATACTCGTGAGGGGTCTATTTTGGCCTTTCGCAGCAATGACACATGAAACATGTTATGAATCTTATCCAAATATACAGGCAAGTCTAATCGATATGCAACTGGCCCGATTCTTTCCTTAATCTCAAAAGGGCCTATATATCTAAGTGCTAATTTCCCTTTTACTCCAAATCGAATGATGCCTTTCCAAGGAGCCACCTTTAGAAATATTTTATCCCCCACTTGGAATTCCAAGGGTCTTCTTTGGCTATCTGCATAACTTTTATATCTATCTTGGGCTTCCTTCATCCTCTTTTTGATCACCCTCACCTTGTCAGTTGTTAATTGCACCATTTTAGGTCCCAAAAGGTTCCTTTCTCCTACTTCCTCCCAACAAATTGGGGTACAACACTTCCTCCCATACAATGCTTCATAAGGAGCCATACCAATGGTGGTTTAATGACTATTATTATAAGTAAACTCTACCAATGGCAGGAGATCCTTCCAATGCCCTCCAAACTCTAATACACAGGACCTCAGGAGATCCTCAAAAGTTTGAATGGTCCTTGTGGATTGACCATCCGTCTGAGGATGAAATGCCGTGCTTAGATTCAACTTTGTCCCCATTCCTCGTTGTAAGCTAGGCCATAATCTAGATGTGAACCTTGGATCCTGATCTGATATAATTGAAACTAGCACTTCGTGAGGTCTGATGATTTCATTTACATATAATTTTGCTAGTTTATCCACCGAATCAGTCATCTTCATAGGCAAAAACGAAGCAGATTTTGTTAGTCAATCCACGACCACCCATATGGTATCATTCCCCTTCTTTTCCTTAGGTAATCCCATCACAAAATCCATTGAAATATCCTCCCATTTCCATTCCAGAATTGACAATGACTGTAATTCCCCTGCAGGTTTCTGGTGTTCTATCTTATTGACAGATCCTATAGTTCGACACAAATTCTGCTATTTCCTTCTTCATACTTGGCCATCAGTAGTATTCCTTTAAATCCCTATACATCTTTGTGCTCCTCGGATGAGTAGCAAATTGAGATTCATGAGCTTCTCTTAATATTTCATCTTTCAAAATCTTATCCTCAGGCAAATAAATTCATCTACCCATAGCTATTAGCTCATCGGATAACATTTGAAATGATGTCTCAATACCCTTGTTTACCCTCTCCTTGATCTCTCTTATTTTCCCATCCGCCTGTTGAGCCACCAAGACCTTGTCTCGAAACACAGATCGGATCTTTAACTAAGCTAACAGTGATCCCTCGTGCCCAACACTTAGCCACAAGCCCATTTTCTTTAACTCCACTATACTTTCCTGTTCCTTAAGCTCCATATCATTCATCACTGTTTTTCCCTTCCTACTTAAGGCATCGACTATTACATTAGCCTTACCAGGATGGTAGTCAATAACACAATTGTAATCTTTTATTAACTCTACCCATCTTCTCTACCGCATGTTCAACTCTTTTTGTGACATCAAATACTTCAAACTTTTATGGTCTGTAAAGATTTGAACTTGTGTCTCATACAAATAATGTCTCCATACTCTTAAGGAAAACACCACCGCTGCAAGTTCTAGGTCATGAACCGGGTAATTCACCTCATACGAATTTAACTGTCTTGATGCATAAGCAATCACACGCCCGTGTTGCATCAATACACATCCCAGACCTCTTTTTGAGGCATCACTATATACCACAAACCCTTCTGTCCCCGATGGAAGGGCCAACACAGGAGCAGAAGTGAGCCTCTCCTTCAGTTCTTGAAAGCTCGCTTCACACTCTTCCGACCAAAAAAACCTGACTTCCTTGCGGGTCAGCTTAGTTAAAGGTGATGTTATGGTGGAGAACCCTTCAATAAACCTCCAGTAATATCAAGTAAGACCCAAGAAACTCTGAATTTCTGTCACGTTGGTAGGCCTTTCCCATTTTAACACGGCCTCGACGTTTCTTGGATCCACAATTATTCCTTCTGCGGATATTACATGGCCTAAAAATACTACTTCCTTGAGCCAGAACTCACACTTATCCAGCTTTGCATATAATTGATTTTCCCTTAAAGTCTGTAGCACAACCCTTAGATGTTGTTGATGCTCCAAGTGAGAGTTGGAATATACTAGAATATCATCAATAAATACAACCACATATTGGTCCAGGTAAGGTCGAAACACCCGATTTATCAAGTCCATAAACATGGCTAGAGCATTGGTTAACCCGAAAGGCATCACCAAAAACTCGTAATGCCCATAACGGGTTCGGAAGGCAGTCTTTTGTATGTCTTGTTCCTTGATTCTCAACTGGTGGTATCCAGATCTCAGATCTATCTTAGAGAACACTTTAGCACCCTTCAACTGATCAAACAAGTCATCTATTCGTTGGAGTGGGTATCTGTTCTTCACCGTCACTTTATTCAATTGATGATAATCAATGCATAAACAAAGGGTGCCATCCTTTTTATTTACAAACAATACTGGAGCTCCCCATGGCGAGTTACTACGCTGAATGAAGCCTTTACCTAACAATTCCTGAAGCTAGACCTTCAGTTCTGCCAATTCCATAGGTGCCATCCTATAAGGAGACTGGGCTATAGGAGAAACTCCTGGAATAGTTTCTATAGAAACTTCAATTTCTCTAACTAGAGGTAATCCAGGCAGCTCTTCTGGAAATACATCTTGAAACTCCTTCACAATAGAAATACTAGTCAAATCTATGCTACCCTTCCCTAACTCTCTTACATGGGCTAACCAAGCAGAACAACATTTTCTCAATAATTTTCTAGCCACCAAGACCGAGATTACACAACTTGGAATTACTTTTCTTTCCCCTTTAAACACTGCTCTTTCATCATCTATTCCTTGGATTGTCACCATTTTGGTGAAACAATCCACTTATGCCTTATGTTTACTTAGCCAATCCATGCCCAGAATCACATCAAAATCATACAAATCTAATGGCATAAGATCTACCCTAAACTCTAATCCTCCAATATATAGTTTTACCTCTCTATAATTATCATCAATATGTATATTCTCTCTTAGAGGTGTACTAATCGTCACCCCTATACCCAAGTTACTAGATAACATATGCAATTTATTCACAATTCTATAAGATACAAAGGAATGACTAGCTCCAGGATCAATTAAAGCATAAACTTGCATTGTATCTAACTGTAAAGTACCTGCCACCACATCAGGTACAACTCCCACATCCTCGTAGGTCATGTGATATACCTGACCTTGAGTCCTCCCCTCCTGATTTCTAGGCCTCCCACGAGTAGCACTCGTCCTTGACTGGGTAGGCCTGATAGGACGATCAACTGTCACTAATTGCTGTTGGCTCTCAACCTCAGTCCTCTGACCATGGACTCCCTCTGTGGTTTTATGAGGACAATCCTTCTTCCTGTGACTCATGTCCCCATAATAGTAACAGCCCCTGCCTACATGCGGGCACTCTCTCCATCGATGTCCCTCACCTTTACAAATATAACATCTCCCCGACATCACAAAGCAATTTTTGAGGTGTCACTGCTCACACCTCTGACAAAATGGATATCTTGGTTCCTTCTGCACTGTAGACCCTTCAGCAGTTCTGACTCCCTGTCTAGACTATCCTCCCCAAGCTTCTCTTCCACTTATCGGTCTAGATCCTCCTAAGCTCCCTTCTGGGGTGAAACTCTCACCTCTTCTCTAGAACTGTCTTGATGATTGCCCGCTCTTCCCCTTCTTTGAAAGAGGAGGTCACCTTGTCAAAAACTCAAAATCTCTCCTTTTAGCTCCCATTGCCTGACTCCGCTCACCCACTGACTTCGAGGTATCCTTTATTACCCTCTCTATACCCTGAGTAGACCGTACCAATTCCCGCACAGACTGAAACTGCATGGCTATTAATATCATCCTCAATTCCCGCCTTAGTCCATCACGAAACCTCTCCACCCTATGGCGCTTTGTGGGAAGGTAAGTGGAGGCAAAAACTACTAAATCCTGAAATCTCCTCTCATACTCTAGAACTGTCAAATCTCCCTGCCTCAAATCCAAAAACTCATGTTCTTTCTCCCTCCTATGCTTCCAAGAATAGTACCTCTTCTCAAACTCTTCATGAAAATCCCTCCATCTTAATACCTCCCCTGATCTCCTCTCTTTAATGGTCTCCCACCAAAAGTGGGCACTTTCAACCAATAGCTGAGTCACACAATCCACCTATAGTTCCTCTGGCACCTGCATCTGGTTTATAACTCTTTCCACTTTCCTCAGCCAATGCCTAGCAACCTCAGCATCCTCTTCGCCACGGTAAGTCATACAACCCATCTCTCATACCTTTCACCCATTGCACTATGGTGACTACTCCCCCTGATCTAGGAGTCGTATTGGAGGCTCCCGCTACCATTCCAGTTGCTACAACTCTCACTATGTGTTCCATAAAAGCAGGATTTGAAAATGGGTTTGATCCAGCTACCGGTGCCATTGGTGGGGGTATATTATCTCCCCCCTGTTTGTCTGATACCTCGGGCATGGATACATTTGCCTGACGGGATAATGAATCATCTTGGAGTCTCACTGACTCACCCTCTTCTGAGTACACTAGTGCTGCAGGTATATGAGAGGAGGTGTCTGCCAAGGGATCCCAATCTGGATCACTTTCATTATGAAAACTCTGATCACTTCCCCGAACTGGGGATGGATCAGTCCTGGCTCCTTGCCTTGTTCTCACCATCCTGAAACACATTTCAAAATCATCTAATTATTCTTGTCCCTAGAATAGCAACTTGGGCTCTGATACCAAAATGTAACATCCCTCATTCCAGGATAAAACAACAATCTCATGTCAATAAAAAAAAAACATAATAATTTTTTTTTGTATATATATATGTTCATGGTCTTCGTATTAAAATCTACTAGAATTTCGATGGAGTTCCCCTATATACCGAAAAGTCCCATGTTATTGACATGAATTTATTTACACTTCTAATAGCTCGCATCTCATAACTTAATTCCCGACCCAATCATCCTGGGTTTTCAATTTCCACACCTATACTCACACCTATCAACCACAATATTTACGATATGCATTATATGACAAAATATCATTATGGATAGATAAAAATAAATAAGCATAATTACATGGGTATGAAGTATGGTTATATGAACTACATGGTTAAATTCATTCAGTCAAGTTTAAACATTAATTGTAACACCCCACCTCACTAGCAAGATATTGTCCGCTTTGGGTCCCATAGGCCCGCACGGGTTTGTTCTTGCAGAAGCGAGCCCACCGTGGGGCCTGACTTCCCAAAACGCGTCTTACTAGTCAAGGTGAGCATGCACTTATAAGGCCCTGGCTCTGGACACTCGCTTCTGATGTGGGATCTTACATTAATTATACAAATTACATTATACAAACATTTTCATGTTTACAAAATACAAGGGTATACTCCCTAGAAACTAGATTACAAGAAGGGAACATAAGCTAGGATCTACTCCTGTTGTGCATGTGATGATCCTGAAACAAAATACATATTATTGGAAGGTGAATATTATAATAAATATGACAACACGAACATCTAACAATTTTAACAGGGTAACATGTATTCATAGTTCATTTGCTTCTCCCTTCTACTTTTTATTAGAATCCCTTCCTTATCCAACTATTATTAATTGTTCCCTCTGCCACTTTCAACCTTCATTCCAGACTTTATGAGATCGAACATGATTATTTTTACTTATCACATTACCGATACCAATTTCACTAGTACCATCATCATCACTCCATATGAGTCAATGCAAGGTGATCCCCTTATCCGGAATCCTAACATACACTAAATATATGCTAGCCAATACATAGTGATCCCCTTACCCAGGATCCTACCATACACTAAATGTGTAAACACCCAAATGAAAATATATATATTTAGAGAGAGAGAGAGAGAGAGAGATGATGCCGATGCAGAAATACAGTTTTCGCTGCCGATGCAGAAATCGGCAGCGACACAGTTTTCGCTGCCGATTCTGGATTTTTGGCAGCAGCGCAGTTTCGCTGTCGATGCAGCAATCGCAGCGACGCAGTTTTCGCTACCGATGCAGAAATCGGCAGCGATGCAGTTTTCGCTGCCGATGCAGAAATCGGCAGCGACGCAGTTTCCGCTACCGATTCTGGATTTGGCAGCGACGCGGATTTCGCTGCCGATGCAGAAATCGGCAGCGACGCGGATTTCGCTGCCGATGCAGAATTCGGCAGCGATGCAGTTTTCGCTGCCGATTTCTCAATCAGCAGTGATGCAGAGCTGGGAGGGAGGGGTAAAACTGGTTTTAGATAAACCAAACAAGGATAAGGATACACCTAAACCAACCCCCAAACAACCCATTTCATTTGATGGGTAGTATAAATACAAAGAGGGGAGACAGAATGACCCATCTTCTTCCCAAACCAGCAGCTGCATGCATTCTTCCCATCCCCTTTCACAACAGAAACGTGAATCAAACTAGTAGAGATTAACTTGTGAGCTTGTGAGGGAAAGATGAGATCTTGAGAGAGGAGTGGGCAGCTGCATAGAGGAGAGGAAAAATAGAGCTGGAAAACGTGAGAGGAAGAAGAAGGAGGAGAACCAGCAGCTGAAGATAAAAGAATAGTGTCAAACCTTCCTCAAACTTAGTTAAATTAAGGAGGTATGGGTCATGAAACTCCCTTTCCTCTCCCCCTTAAGATCAAAAACGAAAATGAAGAAGAAAAACCCTAAGAAAAATTGATCTAAGACCTAAGCTAGCTATGAGGGAAACTGAAATTAACTAGGAGAACTAGCAAACAGAAGTGAAATAAAGTCAATTTCAGAACATCTAACAATTATGGTAGAAGGCTGGCTTTAACTATGGGGTAGGCCACCATGCACGTGTGTGTGTGTTCTGCTGAAATTTAATGCTTTCTGCTGTGATGTTGCTGCTGGAATTAATGTGTTTTTCTGTGATGATTGTTGCTGAAATCAATGTGTTCTGCTGTGATGTTGTTGCTGAAATTTAATGTTTTCTGCTGTGATGTTGCTGCTGGAATTAATATGTTCTGCTGTGATGATTGTTGCTGAAATTAATGGGTTTTGCTGTGATAATTGTTGCTGAAATTAATGTGTTTTGCTGTGATGTTGTTGCTGAAATTTAATGTGTTCTGCTGTGATGTTGTTGCTGGAATTTTTGTTGAAGAACTATGTGCTGAAATTGATGGTTCCGAATTGTGTGTTGCGCAGCGAAATTCTGTTTCGCTGCCGCAACCCAACCTCCTGCAGCGAATCGATATTCGCTGCCGATTTGTGTATTGCGCAGCGAAATTCTGTTTCGCTGCCGCAACGGAACCTCCTGCAGCGAAATTCTGTTTCGCTGCCGAAACCGAACCTCCTGCAGCGAATCGATCTTTGCTGCCGATTTGTGTATTGTGCAGCGAAACTCTGTTTCGCTGCCGCGACTGATATTCGCTGCCGATTTGTGTATTATGCAGCAAAATTCTATTTCGCTGCCGCGACTGAACCTCCTGCAGCGAATTGATATTCACTGCCGAATTGTGTGTTGTGCAGCGAAATTCTGTTTCGCTGCCGAAACTGAACTTCCTGCAGCGAATTGATATTCGCTGCCGAGTTGTGCGTTGTGCAGCGAAATTGTGGCACCAACAGCGATGCAGTTTTCGCTGCCGAACGGGCTGCCAGCAGCGAAACAATTGTCGCTGCCGAACTGCCAGCCTGCAGCGAACCAGTTCTTGCTGCCGAATTGGGCAGCCCGCAGCGAACCAGTTCTCGCTGCCGATTCCTACTATAAGCCTCCTAGGCAGGAATGATTTAAATGCTAGTAACAATTTCATGATATGATGGTGTAAAATATGGAACACTTGAATATGAACTCTTGAAATAAGTGTGATGATGAATATGATTAAAAAATAAAATAAATACAACTGTGCTGATTTGTGACCATTGATGTCTTAGGCGGTGCGGTCGGGATTGGACCATCATCAAGACAGGAACGACCCACAGGTGGAGCAGGTAGGTGACTTGCACCTTCCTTTTTCTTACGTTGAATCTTGAAATATTTTAACTTGAGCACTATCATATTGTTAGAACCGATATTAGATTGTTGAACGCTTAAATGTTGATTAAAGATTGATTAGCTTTGGCTAATGGCATCCGAATGGATGGCCGGGACAAAAGAGTGATTAGCTTCGGCTAATGGCATCCAAACGGATGGCCGGGACAAAGAATGATTAGCTTTGGCTAATGGCGTCCGAATGGATGGCCGGGATGAAGGAATGATTAGCTTTGGCTAATGGCATCCGAACGGATGGCCGGGATAAAGAATGATTAGCTTCGGCTAATGGCATCCGAACGGATGGCCGGGAAAAAGAATGATTAGCTTTGGCTAATGGCGTCCGAATGGATGGCCGGGATGAAGGATTGATTAGCTTCGGCTAATGGCATCCGAACGGATGGCCGGGATAAAGAATGATTAGCTTTGGCTAATGGCGTCCGAATGGATGGCCGGGATGAAGGACTGATTAGCTTCGGCTAATGGCATCCAAATGGATGGATGGCCGGGATAAAAGAGGGACTCCGCTGCCGATGCAGAAATCGGCAGCGACGCAGTTTCTGCTGCCGATTCTGGATCGGCAGCGACACTGTATTCACTGCCGATACAGAAATCGGCAGCGACCCAGTTTTCGCTGCCGATACAGAAATCGCACGCATCGGCAGCGACGCAGATTACGCTGTCGATTCTGGATCGGCAGCGACGCAGATTCCGCTGCCGATACAGAAATCGGCAGCGACGCAGATTGCGCTGCTGATTCTGGATCAGCAGCGACGCAGATTCCGCTGCCGATACAGAAATCGGCAGCGACGCAGATTCCGCTGCCGATTCTGGATTGGCAACGACACAGTTTGCGCTGCCGATTCCTTGATCGGCAGCAATGCAGTTTCTGCTGCCGATTTTGGGATCGGTAGCGACGCAACTTTCGTCATGGAATTCGGATGGATGGCCGACACAAATGAATGACTAGTTTTAGCGAACGGCATCCGAAAACTTGTGTATCTATATGTACTACTTGTTGTTATAGCAAATACATGAAGAAATTATAATTGTTAATGCTTTACATAATTGCCAAACCGTTAGTTACCATTCTTATTATTATTAAGTGTTTGCATTCTCTTAAATGTTTGTACTGCTGTAGGGACTTCACACCAACGAGATGCCTAGGAAACTCGATACACGGGAACCTACTTTTGCAAGGAATTATGTAGATGTATTTTAAATCATAATGTATTTTGTAGGGATCAATGTACTGAATGTATAACTTTTATTAGATCCTTTTTGTTTAAAATTGTGATGACTATTAGTAGGTTAAGACTGCAAACTCATGTCTATGTATATATTTTTAATATGAACTTCAAATCAAGCAACCTTAATATTACGTGTTTGTGTAAGTTTCACTTTGAAATGAAATGTTGATTGTATGGATTGTATTTTGATGATGTGAGGATATAGATCCATTGATTGTCGGCACCATGTGGATTGAATGCATATAAAAAAAAAAAAAAAATTTACTGTGTTTTGGGCTTGTAAAGCCGGGTTGTTACAGTTGGTGTCAGAGCACTTGGTATGGATCCCGAGGATCATTAATAAATGTGTTGTTGTGATGAATTTCAGGATGGTACGCACCCGACAAGGGACACAAACTGAGCCGCCCTCCTTAGAAAGGAGGGGCGTGAACCGAGGTGCCCAAGGTTGGCAAGATGAAGATCCGTTGGATGATACGGCATCTCATGCTCCGATAATACCACCCAAAACCTTGCAGGGGGAAGATACGGTGGCGGGGGAAGGCTCGAGGCCTAATCAAACAGAGGGAACACCCCCCGTTGCAACAGAACAGCGAGAAAGAACAGAAGCACAACCATCTGCTGTTCCAACTGGTGTGCCCCCACAATATGTAGATGCGGGATTCCTTGTACAAATAGTTAAAGCAGTGATGGAGGGCATGGCTAGTTCAGCGGCACAAACAACTCCCACCACGCAGATTCCACCAGCAGCCCCTATGACTAGCATGACCATGGATAATGTGGTGCCACTGGTGCGACTAGTCAAGAGTATGAGGGAAATGGGTTGTGAACCATATATGGGGGAGCAAGATGCAGAGATAGCTGGAAGATGGATCAGGAAGGTAGAGAAGACAATGATTCAAATAAGCATACCCGAGGGTTTGAGGGTAAATTGTGCAACCCAGTTACTGTCTGATAGGGCTATGACATGGTGGGAAACGGTTCAGCTGAGGCGTGCGACTGAGACGCTAACTTGGAGTGACTTCAAGATAGAGTTTGAGAATCAGTTTTATTCCAAGTATCATCGCAAGGTGGAGGAACAAGAGTTCTTGGCATTAAGACAGGGTGATATGTCAGTATTGGAGTACGAAAGGAGATTCCATGACCTCTCTTTGTTCGCCCCACATTATGTGCCGACAGAGGAACATATGATTGAAAAGTTGAGAGATGGTTTACGACAAGATTTGAGACAAGGATTGATAGCTTTGCGATTTAATCGGTGAGGGAGTTGATTGAGGCTGCACAAGCTCTGGAGGCGTGTATTGGAGAAAGCCAAGGTGGGTATCAGGGTATAAGCAAAAAGAGAGATGGGGATTATTTCAGCGGCAGACCACCGCACCCGAAGAAAGGAAAAAGTGGAGTGTTTGAGCAGCACGGAAAAAGGGGGAATTTGATATTACCGCCTTACCAGCAGTCAAGTGGGAGAGTGATGGTTGGACAATCGCACTCGAGGGCAAACTCTTCTACTGGGGCCGGTGACCGCAAGGGTGTGGACTATCCTTTTTGTGTAAAGTGTGGACAAAAACACCCTGGGACTGCTCAGTTTCCCCTGAGAGATGTTTTGTGTGCAGAGGAGAGGGTCATAGGTGGAGGAACTGCCAGTATCTTAGTCAAGGGTGTCATTTCTGTGGTGGTAGAGGTCATTACAAGAGGGACTGCCCCAAACGGAACACCGGACAAGTGCAGAGTTATAGACAGCCCAGTCAGAGCCACCAACAGTCAGTCACTGTTAATAGGCCAGTGAGATCTTCTCAATCAGGGGCAAACTCCAGTCGAGGGAAGCCGAGGGCACAAAATGATCGGACCCCGGGGAGGGTCTTCCACCTGACACAGGAGGAGGCCAGGGCTGCATCGAATGTGGTGGCAGGTACACTACTTGTAACAACCTGGCTTTACAAGCCCAAAACACAGTAATTTTTTTTTTTATATATATGCATTCAATCCACATGGTGCCGGCAATCAATGGATCTAAATCCTCACATCATCAAAATACAATCCATACAATCAACATTTCATTTCAAAGTGAAACTTACACAAACACGTAATATTAAGGTTGCTTGATTTGAAGTTCATATAAAAAATATATACATAGACATGAGTTTGCAGTCTTAACCTACTAATAGTCATCACAATTTTAAACAAAAAGGATCTAATAAAAGTTATACATTCAGTACATTGATCCCTACAAAATACATTGTGATTTAAAATACATCTACATAATTCCTTGCAAAAGTAGGTTCCCGTGTATCGGGTTTCCTAGGCATCTCGTTGGTGTGAAGTCCCTGCAGCAGTACAAACATTTAAGAGAATGCAAACACTTAATAATAATAAGAATGGTAACTAACGGTTTGGCAATTATGTAAAGCATTAACAATTATAATTTCTTCATGTATTTGCTATAACAACAAGTAGTACATATAGATACACAAGTTTTCGGATGCCGTTCGCTAAAACTAGTCATTCATTTGTGTCGGCCATCCATCCGGATTCCATGACGAAAGTTGCGTCGCTGCCGATCCCAAAAACAGCAGCAGAAACTGCATTGCTGCCGATCAAGGAATCGGCAGCGAAAACATTGTCGCTGCCGATCCAGAATCGGCAGCGGAATCTGCGTCGCTGCCGATTTCTGTATCGGCAGCGGAATCTGCGTCGCTGTCGATCCAGAATCGGCAGCGCAATCTGCGTCGCTGCCGATTTCTGTATCGGCAGCGGAATCTGCGTCGCTGCCGATTTCTATATCGGCACCGCAATCTGCGTCGCTGCCGATTTCTGTATCGGCAGTGAATACAGTGTCGCTGCCGATCCAGAATCGGCAGCAGAAACTGCGTCGCTGCCGATTTCTATCCCTCTTTTATCCCGACCATCCATCCGTTTGGATGCCATTAGCCGAAGCTAATCAGTCCTTCATCCCGGCCATCCATTCGGACGCCATAGCCAAAGCTAATCATTCTTTATCCCGGCCATCCGTTCGGATGCCATTAGCCGAAGCTAATCAATCCTTCATCCCGGCCATCCATTCGGACGCCATTAGCCAAGGCTAATCATTCTTTATCTCGGCCATCTGTTCGGATGCCATTAGCCGAAGCTAATCAATCCTTCATCCCGGCCATCCATTCGGACGCCATTAGCCAAAGCTAATCATTCTTTGTCCCGGCCATCCGTTTGGATGCCATTAGCCGAAGCTAATCACTCTTTTGTCCCGGCCATCCATTCGGATGCCATTAGCCGAAGCTAATCAATCTTTAATCAACATTTAAGCGTTCAACAATCTAATATCGGTTCTAACAATATGATAGTGCTCAAGTTAAAATATTTCAAGATTCAACGTAAGAAAGAGGAAGGTGCAAGTCACCTACCTGCTCCACCTGTGGGTCGTTCCTGTCTTGATGATGGTCCAATCCCGACCGCACCACCTAAGACATCAATGGTCACAAATCAGCACAGTTGTATTTATTTTATTTTTTAATCATATTCATCATCACACTTATTTCAAGAGTTCATATTCTAGTGTTCCATATTTTACACCATCATATCATGAAATTGTTACTAGCATTTAAATCATTCCTGCCTAGGAGGCTTATAGTAGGAATCGGCAGCGAGAACTGGTTCGCTGCGGGCTGCCCAATTCAGCAGCGAGAACTGGTTCGCTGCAGGCTGCCAGTTCGACAGCGACAACTGTTTCGCTGCTGGCAGCCCGTTCGGCAGCGAAAACTGCATCGCTGTTGGTGCCACAGTTTCGCTGCACAACGCACAACTCGGCAGCGAATATCAATTCGCTGCAGGAAGTTCAGTGTCGATAGCGAAACAGAATTTCACTGCACAACACACAATTCGGCAGCGAATATCAATTCGCTGCAGGAGGTTCAGTCGCGGCAGCGAAACAGAATTTGGCTGCACAATACACAAATCGGCAGCGAATATCGATTCGCTGCAGGAGGTTCGGTTTCGGCAGCGAAACAGAATTTCGCTGCACAACACACAAATCGGCAGCAAATATCGATTCGCTGCAGGAGGTTCGGTTGCGGCAGCGAAACAGAATTTCGCTGCGCAACACACTATTCGACAACGAATATCAATTCGCTGCAGAAGGTTCAGTCGCGGCAGCGAAACAGAATTTCGCTGCGCAATACACAAATCGGCAGCGAATATCGATTCGCTGCAGGAGGTTCGGTCGCGGCAGCGAAACAGAATTTCGCTGCGCAACACACAATTCGGCAGCGAATATCAATTCGCTGCAGGAGGTTCCGTCGCGGCAGCGAAACAGAATTTCGCTGCGCAATACACAAATCGGCAGCGAATATCGATTCGCTGCAGGAGGTTCGGTTGCGGCAGCGAAACAGAATTTCGCTGCGCAATACACAAATCGGCAGCGAATATCGATTCGCTGCAGGAGGTTCGGTTGCGGCAGCGAAACAGAATTTCGCTGCGCAACACACAATTCGGAACCATCAATTTCAGCACATAGTTCTTCAACAAAAATTCCAGCAACAACATCACAGCAGAACACGTTAAATTTCAGCAACAACATCACAACAAAACACATTAATTTCAGCAACAATCATCACAGCAGAACATATTAATTCCAGCAGCAACGTCACAGCAGAAAACATTAAATTGCAGTAACAACATCACAGCAGAACACATTGATTTCAGCAACAATCATCACAAAAAAACACATTAATTCCAGCAGCAACATCACAGCAGAAAGCATTAAATTTAACTAAGTTTGAGGAAGGTTTGACACTATTCTTTTATCTTCAGCTGCTGGTTCTCCTCCTTCTTCTTCCTCTCACATTTTCCAGCTCTATTTTTCCTCTCCTCTATGCAGCTGCCCACTCCTCTCTCAAGATCTCATCTTTCCCTCACAAGCTCACAAGTTAATCTCTACTAGTTTGATTCACGTTTCTGTTGTGAAAGGGGATGGGAAGAATGCATGCAGCTGCTGGTTTGGGAAGAAGATGGGTCATTCTCTCTCCCCTCTTTGTATTTATACTACCCATCAAATGAAATGGGTTGTTTGGGGGTTGGTTTAGGTGTATCCTTATCCTTGTTTGGTTTATCTAAAACCAGTTTTACCCCTCCCTCCCAGCTCTGCATCACTGCTGATTGAGAAATCGGCAGTGAAAACTGCATCGCTGTCGAATTCTGCATCGGCAGCGAAATCCGCGTCGCTGCCGATTTCTGCATCGGCAGCGAAATCCGCGTCGCTGCCCAATCCAGAATCGGCAGCAAAAACTGCATTGCTGCCGATTTCTGCATCGGCAGCGAAAACTGTATTCATCATCATCTCTCTCTCTCTCTAAATATATATATTTTCATTTGGGTGTTTACATTCTCCCCTCCTAAATATGAATTTCGTCCTCGAAATTTAAGAAGTTTCACACTCCATACCTGGTAGTTCAAATAAATTGGGGTACTTTTTCCTCATCTCCGCCTCCCTCTCCCAAGTTTCCTCTTCTACTTGAGCATTTCGCCATAAGATTCTGACGATGGGGATCTTTTTGCTCCGTAACTCCTTCACTTCTTGATCTAGTATCCTTATGGGTCTCAATTCCAGTGTTAAGTCTTCCTTAACTTCTACTGGGACCTGGGGTAGAACTCGGGCGGGGTCCACGTCAGCCTTCCTTAACAAGGAGACATGGAACACATCATGGACCTTGGCTAGCTGTGGGGGCAAATCTACCTTGTAGGCTACTGGTCCTACTCGTTGTAAGATTTTGAAGGGTCCGATGAAGCGGGGAGTTAACTTCCCTTTTAATCCAAACCGTAACATGTTCTTCCATGGGGCTACTTTCAGGAACACCTGGTCCCCCGTACTGAACTCGAGAGGTCTTCTCCTCACATCGACATACTTCTTCTGTCTATCCTGTGCGGCTTTGATGCGATCCCTGATAGTTCTCACTTTCTCCGTGGTGACTTGGACCAACTCTGCACCATATAACTTCCGGTCCCCAATTTCCTCCCAACACAAAGGAGTTCTGCACCTCCTACCATACAAGGCTTCATATGGGGCCATCCCTATTGTGGCTTGTGACTATTGTTATACGTGAACTCCACCAATGCCATGTGTTCCTCCCAGTTTCCTCCAAATTCTAGCACACAAGCCCGTAATAGGTCTTCCAAGACTTGGATGACTCTTTCTGACTGGCCATCCGTTTGAGGGTGAAACGCAGTGCTCATGTCCAATCTTGTCCCCAAGGCATGTTGTATGCTCGGCCAAAGTCGAGAGGTGAACCTGGGATCTCGATCCGATACAATGGACACCGGAATCCCATGAAGTCGTACCACCTCATTTACGTAGATTTTGGCAAGCTTGTCCACCGAGTCGGTCATCTTTATAGGTAAGAATAGTGCGGATTTCGTCAACAGATCTACAATGACCCATATCGCATCATTTCCTTTCCTCCTTTTGGGAAATCCCGACACGAAATCCATGGTGATCATCTCCCACTTCCATTCTGGAATTTGTAATGGTTGTAATGGTCCCGCAGGCCTTTGGTGTTCAACCTTGACTTGTTGACATATCCCACACTTTGACACATACTCAGCTATTTCCCTTTTCATATTAGGCCACCAATAGAGGTGTTTCAGGTCTCGATACATCTTAGTGCTGCCAGGATGTATGGAGAACTTGGACTCGTGTGCTTCTTGTAGAACCATTCGTTTGACTGTTTCGTCATTAGGCATGTACAACCGTTGTCCCATCATCAAGGACCCATCATCCGCTACTCGGAATTTCATTTCTACCCCGGCCTCCACATTCTTTCTAATCTTGGACCCCACCTTGTCATGGAATTGGGCATGTTCAACTCCTTTTACGACATCAGATACTTCAGGCTCTTATGATCAGTAAAAATTTGGGTTCGAGACCCATACAAATAGTGTCTCCATATCCTCAAGGCAAATACTACAGCTGCCAACTCCAGGTCGTGCACCGGGTAGTTCACCTCATGAGTCTTTAATTGCCTTGATGCATAGGCGATCACCTTCCCATGTTGCATCAAAACACAACCCAATCCCTTCCCCGAGGCATCACTATATACCACAAAACCCTCGGTCCCTGAGGGGAGAGTTAACACTGGAGCAGTGGTGAGCCTCCTCTTCAATTCTTGGAAGCTTGCCTCACATTCTTCCGACCACACCCATTTCTTATCCTTCCTAGTTAGCTGGGTCAAAGGGGTTGCAATCAGGGAAAAACCTTCGATAAATCTCCGATAGTATCCTGCAAGTCCCAGGAAACTACGTATTTCAGTGACCGAAGTCGGTCTTTCCCATTTCAAGACTGCTTCAACTTTTTGGGGGTCGACAAAAACACCTTCAGCTGAAATGACATGTCCCAGAAACGTCACTCTTTTCAGCCAAAATTCACATTTACTCAGTTTTGCATATAGCTGGTGATCCCTCAAGGTTTGTAAGGTTTGTCTCAAGTGTTCCTCGTGCTCCTCGAAAGAATTCGAGTACACCAATATATCATCAATGAATACCACCACAAACTTATCCAGGTATGGTTGAAAAACCCGATTCATCAAGTCCATGAAGAGGGCTGGGGCGTTCGTCAACCCGAACGGTAACACCAAAAATTCATAGTGTCCGTAACGAGTTCTAAATGCGGTCTTTGCTACGTCCGCTTCTTTAATCTTCATCTGATAGTACCCTGATCTCATATCTATCTTCGAAAATGCCCTCGCTCCTTTTAATTGGTCGGACAAATCATCTATCCGAGGTAACGGATACTTGTTTTTCATTGTTATTTTGTTCAACTGTCTATAGTCAATACAAAGTCTATGGGTTCCATCCTTCTTTCTTACAAATAGGACCGGTGCTCCCCAAGGAGAATTACTAGGCCGTATGAACCCTTTGTCTAATAATTCCTGTAATTGAGTCTTTAACTCGTTCAGTTCTGCTGGAGCCATCCGATACGGTTGTTGGGCTATGGGTGGGACTCCAGGAAAAGTGTCTATAGACACCTCTACCTCTCGCTCCGGGGGTAGTCCTGGTAGTTCTTCAGGAAACACATCTGGGAAATCCTTCACCACAGGAATATCCTTCAATAGTGGACCTTCATCATCAGAGTTTAAGATGTATGCGAGGTATCCCGTACATCCCTTTCTTAAAAGTTTTTGAGCTGTTACCACCGATATTAAAGCATTCTGTTTGATAACTCTCTCTCCTTCAAAAGTCATTTTCTCGCCCTTAAGTGTTTGGAAAGTAACAGTTTTAGCATAACAATCTATTAGAGCCTTGTATTTACTCAACCAATCCATGCCTAATATTATGTCAAAATCATGCAGCTCTAAGGGAATCAAGTCTACTTCTGTTTCATACCCGGATAAACTAACCCCCACATCCACATATACAATATTTGTTTCAACCATGTTTCCCATTGGAGTTCCAATTACAAATCCCTTCTCTACTATTTCTACTTCCTTTCTCAATTTAGCAACAATTCTCTTAGCAATGAATGAGTGGGTGGCACCCGGATCAAACAACACATGCACATTAAAATCATTCAATAGTAGTGTAAACACCCAAATGAAAATATATATATTTAGAGAGAGAGAGAGATGATGATGAATACAGTTTTTGCTGCCGATGCAGAAATCGGCAGCGACACAGTTTTCGCTGCCGATTCTGGATTTGGCAGCAGCGCAGTTTCGCTGCCGATGCAGCAATCGACAGCGACGCAGTTTTCGCTGCCGATTCTGGATTTGGCAGCGACGCGGATTTCGCTGCCGATGCAGAAATCGGCAGCGACGCAGTTTTCGCTGCCGATGCAGAATTCGGCAGCGATGCAGTTTTCGCTGCCGATTTCTCAATCAGCAGTGATGCAGAGCTGGGAGGGAGGGGTAAAACTGGTTTTAGATAAACCAAACAAGGATAAGGATACACCTAAACCAACCCCCAAACAACCCATTTCATTTGATGGGTAGTATAAATACAAAGAGGGGAGAGAGAATGACCCATCTTCTTCCCAAACCAGCTGCATGCATTCTTCCCTTCCCCTTTCACAACAGAAACGTGAATCAAACTAGTAGAGATTAACTTGTGAGCTTGTGAGGGAAAGATGAGATCTTGAGAGAGGAGTGGGCAGCTGCATAGAGGAGAGGAAAAAGAGAGCTGGAAAACGTGAGAGGAAGAAGAAGGAGGAGAACCAGCAGCTGAAGATAAAAGAATAGTGTCAAACCTTCCTCAAACTTAGTTAAATTAAGGAGGTATGGGTCATGAAACTCCCTTTCCTCTCCCCCTTAAGATCAAAAACGAAAATGAAGAAGAAAAACCCTAAGAAAAATTGATCTAAGACCTAAGCTAGCTATGAGGGAAACTGAAATTAACTAGGACAACTAGCAAACAGAAGTGAAATAAAGTCAATTTCAGAACATCTAACAATTATGGTAGAAGGCTGGCTTTAACTATGGGGTAGGCCAGCATGCATGTGTGTGTGTGTTCTGCTGAAATTTAATGCTTTCTGCTGTGATGTTGCTGCTGGAATTAATGTGTTTTTCTGTGATGATTGTTGCTAAAATCAATGTGTTCTGCTGTGATGTTGTTGCTGCAATTTAATGTTTTCTGCTGTGACGTTGCTGCTGGAATTAATATGTTCTGTAGTGATGATTGTTGCTGAAATTAATGGGTTTTGCTGTGATAATTGTTGCTGAAATTAATGGGTTTTGCTGTGATAATTGTTGCTGAAATTAATGTGTTTTGCTGTGATGTTGTTGCTGGAATTTTTGTTGAAGAACTATGTGCTGAAATTGATGGTTCCGAATTGTGTGTTGCGCAGCGAAATTCTGTTTCGCTGCCGCAACCGAACCTCCTGCAGCGAATCGATATTCGCTGCCGCAGCGAAATTATGTTTCGCTGCCGTGACTGAACCTCCTGCAGCGAATTGATATTCGCTGCCGAATTGTGTGTTGCGCAGCGAAATTCTGTTTCGCTGCCGCAACCGAACCTCCTGCAGCGAATTGATATTCGCTGCCGAATTGTGTGTTGCGCAGCGAAATCCTGTTTCGCTGCCGCAACCGAACCTCCTGCAGCGAATCGATATTCACTGCCGATTTGTGTATTGCGCAGCGAAATTCAGCGAATTGATATTCGCTGCCGAATTGTGTGTTGTGCAGCGAAATTCTGTTTCGCTGCCGAAACTGAACTTCCTGCAGCGAATTGATATTCGCTGCCGAGTTGTGCGTTGTGCAGCGAAACTGTGGCACCAACAGCGATGCAGTTTTCGCTGCCGAACGGGCTGCCAGCAGCGAAACAGTTGTCGCTGCCGAACTGCCAGCCTGCAGCGAACCAGTTCTCGCTGCAGAATTGGGCAGCCCGCAGCGAACCAGTTCTCGCTGCTGATTCCTACTATAAGCCTCCTAGGCAGGAATGATTTAAATGCTAGTAACAATTTCATGATATGATGGTGTAAAATATGGAACACTTGAATATGAACTCTTGAAATAAGTGTGATGATGAATATGATTAAAAAATAAAATAAATACAACTGTGCTGATTTGTGACCATTGATGTCTTAGGTGGTGCGGTCGGGATTGGACCATCATCAAGACAGGAACGACCCACAGGTGGAGCAGGTAGGTGACTTGCACCTTCCTTTTTCTTACGTTGAATCTTGAAATATTTTAACTTGAGCACTATCATATTGTTAGAACCGATATTAGATTGTTGAACGCTTAAATGTTGATTAAAGATTGATTAGCTTTGGCTAATGGCATCCGAATGGATGGCCGGGACAAAAGAGTGATTAGCTTCGGCTAATGGCATCCAAACGGATGGCCGGGACAAAGAATGATTAGCTTTGGCTAATGGCGTCCGAATGGATGGCCGGGATGAAGGATTGATTAGCTTCGGCTAATGGCATCCGAACGGATGGCCGGGATAAAGAATGATTAGCTTAGGCTAATGGCGTCCGAATGGATGGCCGGGATGAAGGATTGATTAGCTTCGGCTAATGGCATCCGAATGGATGGCCGGGATGAAGGATTGATTAGCTTCGGCTAATGGCATCCGAACGGATGGCCGGGATAAAGAATGATTAGCTTTCGCTAATGGCGTCCGAATGGATGGCCGGGATGAAGGACTGATTAGCTTCGGCTAATGGCATCCAAATGGATGGATGGCCGGGATAAAAGAGGGACTCCGCTGCCGATGCAGAAATCGGAAGCGACGCAGTTTCTGCTGCCGATTCTGGATCGGCAGCGACACTGTATTCACTGCCGATACAGAAATCGGCAGCGACGCAGATTGCGGTGCCGATTGTGGATCGACAGCGACGCAGATTGCGCTGCCGATTCTGGATCGGCAGCGATGCAGATTGCGCTGCCGATTCTGGATCGGCAGCGACGCAGATTCCGCTGCCGATACAGAAATCGGCAGCGACGCAGATTGCGCTGCCGATTCTGGATCGGCAGCGACGCAGATTCCGCTGCCGATACAGAAATCGGCAGCGACGCAGATTCCGCTGCCGATTCTGGATCGGCAGCGACACAGTTTTCGCTGCCAATTCCTTGATCGGCAGCAATGCAGTTTCTGCTGCCGATTTTGGGATCGGCAGCGACGCAACTTTCGTCATGGAATCCGGATGGATGGCCGACACAAATGAATGACTAGTTTTAGCGAACGGCATCCGAAAACTTGTGTATCTATATGTACTACTTGTTGTATAGCAAATACATGAAGAAATTATAATTGTTAATGCTTTACATAATTGCCAAACCGTTAGTTACCATTCTTATTATTATTAAGTGTTTGCATTCTCTTAAATGTTTGTACTGCTGCAGGGACTTCACACCAACGAGATGCCTAGGAAACCCGATACACGGGAACCTACTTTTGCAAGGAATTATGTAGATGTATTTTAAATCACAATGTATTTTGTAGGGATCAATGTACTGAATGTATAACTTTTATTAGATCCTTTTTGTTTAAAATTGTGATGCCTATTAGTAGGTTAAGACTGCAAACTCATGTTTATGTATATATTTTTAATATGAACTTCAAATCAAGCAACCTTAATATTACGTGTTTGTGTAAGTTTCACTTTGAAATGAAATGTTGATTGTATGGATTGTATTTTGATGATGTGAGGATTTAGATCCATTGATTGCCGGCACCATGTGGATTGAATGCATATATAAAAAAAAAAAAAAATTTACTGTGTTTTGGGCTTGTAAAGCCGGGTTGTTACAAAATGTATGCTAGTCCAATCGTGGCGATCCCCTTACCCGGGATCCTAACATACACTAAATATATACTAGCCGATACATGGTAATCCCGTTACCCAGGATCCTAGCATACACTAAATGTATGTTAGCCGATACATGGTGATCCCCTTACCCGGGATCCTAACATACACTAAATGTATGCTAGTCCATACATGGTGATTCCCTTACCCAGGATCCTAACATACACTAAATGTATGCTAGTCCAATTGTGGTGATCCCCTTACCAGGGATCCTAACATACACTAAATATATGCTAGTTGCCTCAAATTGTACTTCTCATATTTCCTTTGTTAGTGATAATTTCATCATTTTGCAATTCACACAACTTTTCACCTTGAATACCCATATATTCAGTAATTCACATTTCATATTGGTAATATAAATAAATCATGGAAATTAACTAGGAAGTATATGTGCGATTCACCTACCTGCAATAGAAGCTCTACTTGTACTCCTTTGCTACTGTTATTGCTATTACACCACGCCCGTGGTCCCTTCTGAAATTTACAGGTTTATCCCATAAGTTCTCCTTACTCAAGGATATGTTTTATTATAAACATATCAACAACTAATAAGTCTTTCTTTCAGACATCATTTTTTTTTAATAGTTTACGTTTTTCTTATTTCACCCATTAATATTGTCAAATATATATATATATATATATATATATATATATATATATATTTGAACTATTTTTTCTTAAATCCGAACTGTTACTGTCTCATTTTTGAACTATTACTGTCTCATTTTGGAGCTGTCACTGTATAGACATTGAACTGTCACTGTCCGACTGTTACTGTCTAGACATTGAACTGTCACTGTCTCATTTTTGAACAATTACTGTCTCGTTTTTAAGCTGTCACTGTCCAACGGTTACTGTCCAGACATTGAAGTGTCATTGTCCAACGGTTACTGTCTAGACATTGAACTGTCACTGTCTCGTTTTTGAACTGTTACTGTCTCGTTTTTGAACTGTTACTGTCCAACGATTACTGTTTAGACCTTGAATTATCATTGTCTCATTTTTGAACTGTTACTGTCCAACGATTACTGTTTAGACCTTGAATTATCATTGTCTCATTTTTGAACTGTTACTGTCTCAGTTGGTGACTTATAGCTGGAGTTCTACAACTCCAAATTGAGCAAGACCAATTTCATTAGTTAGCCAACATTCAAAAATACAATTTCTATAAGGAATCTGATCCTAATTCTTTCATCCTTCTACCCGAAATCTCTCTGAAAGTCAAGAGACGAAACTGTCCAGATTTGTCAGCCTTTCCATTTACACACAACACATGAAGTTCTTTAATTTAGCAACTCATACTTTTTCCTCAATTTAAGTATAAGAACTAAAATCTATAAATTAACATTCATGCATCAATTCATAATCAACTTGAAATGACTCATAAGAGCAGGTTTAAAATACCTTACTAGGTACGAATCAAAGTTTCGATCCCTCTGACACGACCAAAAGCTTGATGTCTTCTCCCAAGTGCAGGAGTGTCGAAGTAATAAATAACCCGGCAAGACCAGGGTCGAACCACAGAGAGGTTAATTGTATAAATTATAAATAACAACACAACAATAACAATAATAACGATAATAATAACAATAGTAGTACTAGTAATAGTAATAACAATAATAATAATAATACTCAGTACGTGGCGTTGTTATACCTGAGAATGATCTAAAAGATCGGGTCACAGGTTTCCAGCCTATATACTGAGTTTATGAACAGTTAATAATAATAATAATAACAACAACAATAATAAAGAAGAAGAAGATGAAGAAATTAATGAGAACTTTGTGATGAAAGATTAATGTAAAGATTAAACAACGATAAAAACAAATGTCAAGGTTAGAGGATCCACTCATGGTACTTCAAACAAGTATAATATAAACTCTTATTATTCAATTGGAAACCACACATAAAGGAGGTTCCAATCAGATTATAAATTGTTAACATGATTACATTAGTTATCTTATTCGAATAAAGCTAATACTTGAAGGTATGGACTCAATTGATCATGGTGGCAATTCTTCAATTTGTGGTCTCCAATTACATGCCTTTGATTCTTCCTGAAAATAGACCATTTACAAATCATCAGATTCATCAATCTCAGTTTCACTAGAAGTGGTTTGAAATTAATCATGAACTAATTTTTCAATAAAGTCCACTTCCTGATTATCATCTCCAGGTTGCTTGAAAATGTTGAAAATATTCATCTCCAATGTCAGGTTTCCAAATGATAGCTTCATCAGTCCATTCCTACAATTAATCAATGCATTAGAAGTGGCAAGAAATGGATGTCCTAAAATGACAGGAATTGAATTACATGCTTCAACAGGTTGTGTATCCAAGACAACAATATCTACAGGGTAAATGAATTTATCAACTTGTACTAACACATCCTCAACTATTCCTCTAGGCACTTTTACAGATCTATCAGCAAGTAAAAGAGTTACAGAGGTTGGTTTTAAATCACCTAGTTGAGACTTTGAAAGACTGAATATGGAAGTAAATTCACACTAGCTCCAAGATCAAGTAAGGCTCTTTCAATTTTATGTTCTCCAATAAAGCAAGAAATTGTAGGACAACTAGGGTCTTTATATTTCAAAGCATTATTGTTTTGAAGAATAGCACTTACTTGTTCGGCTAAAAAGGCTTTATTTTTCACATTCAGTTTTCTCTTCATAGTGCACAGATCTTTCAAAATTTTAGCATAGGGAGGAACATGTTTAATAGCATCCAACAAAGGTATATTGATCCTTACATGTTTGAAAGTTTCAAAGATTTCAAAGTTGTGATTGACTTTCCTTTGTTTGCTCATGGCATGAGGAAATAGGAGTGCTGGTGGGGAATCAGCCTTTTCTTTGCAATGTTCAGGTTCAACCCCTTCCTTACCCTCAGAGATAGACTCTTCATCTTTCTCACAAGGTTCAAGAGTGGGTTTTTTAATAACCTTACCACTACGAAGAGTGATGACTGATTTGACTTGATCCATGTGTTGGCTTCCAAAACTACTTGTATTCGCATTGTATTGCCCCTTTGGATTTTGTTGTGGTTGAGATGGAAACTTACCTTTCTCTTGGAAACTGAGAGCAGATGTTAATTTTGCAAGAGTATCTTTAAAATCTGTCATGCTTTGAGCAAGTTGAGTGTTGATTGTCTCCTGCTTTTCAATGAATACATGCAATGTTTCCTCAAGATTTCTTCTAGGAGGTGGAGCATAAGGAGGTGCATATCCATGAGAATTTTGGAAATTATAGTGTGCTTGAAACGGTGGTTGTGAAGTTTGTGTATTATTGCTATCACTCTTCCAACTGAAATTTGGGTGATTTCTCCAACCAGGGTTATACGTTTGTGAGTATGGGTTATGGTTGGGCTTTTGCAAACTGTTTAAAGCATGGGCTTGTTCATGGAGACATTCCCTAAAAGAAGGCAAAGTTGGACAATCATTGGTTGAGTGTTCCTTGGTTTCACAAATTTGACACACAATGTCTTGAACAGATTTTAATTGACCACTCTTTTTCAATTCAAGTGCTTCGACTTTTCTAGCTAAAGATGCAAACTTGGCTTGGAGGTCATGATCTTCCCTAAGGTTGTGCATACCTCCACTAGCTGTATGAGGTTGAGTTTTACTTGGTGCCTTATAAGTACCCGTGGTGTCCCAATTTTAAGCATTTTTGGCTAGCAAGTTTAGGTACTCTATTGCTTCATTAGGGTCTTTATCTTCAAAAGTTCCATTGCACATCAATTCAACCATTTGCCTATCTCTAGGTGTTAAACCTTCATAAAAATGTGAAACCAATCTCCATGTTTCAAAACCATGATGAGGGCAAATATTAAGCAAGTCTTGATACCTATCCCAACATTGGTAAAATGTTTCTCTTGGCTTTTGAGTGAAAGTGATGATTTATCTTTTGAAAGAGTTTGTTTTGTGAGATGGAAAAAACTTCTTTAAAAATTGTTGTTGCATTTCATCCTAAGCATGAATAGATCCTGGTCTCAAATTTTGTAGGGATGTTTTAGCTTTATCTTTTAATGAAAAAGGAAAAAGCTTTAATCTAATGGTATTTATGCTACAATTTGAGTCATTATAGGTATTACAGACCTCCTCAAATTCTCTTAAATGCAAGTATGGATTTTCTAGGTCTAAGCCATGAAAAGAAGGTAAAAGTTGAATAATGTCTGGCTTAAAATTAAAATGGGATGCATTAGGAGGGAAAACTATGCATGAGGGTGCACTTGTTCTTGTAGGATTCATGTGGTCTATAAGTGTTCTCATACTGTTATTCTCATTATTCTCATTATGAAGCGATTGATTATCTTCTTCGGCCATATTTTCTGAAAATGATGAGAATACCCTACAAAGTCGACCACTTAATGTACGTTACAAAACTCTCATGCACGTGTAAAAAGAGAATAAAAGGAAGAAAAGAAAAGGGAAGAACAAGAAACAAAACAAAACAAAACAAAAGAAACAAGAGTTAGATAAAATAAAAAGTGAAAAGAGAAAATAAATTAAATATTATAATTTATACAAGAATTTACCTCCCCGGCAACAGCGCCAAAAACTTGACACGACCAAAAGCTTGATGTCTTCTCCCAAGTGTAGGAGTGCCGAAGTAATAAATAACCCGGCAAGACCGGGGTCGAACTACAGGGAGGTTAACTATATAAATTATAAATAACAATAACACATCAATAACAACAACAATAACAACAAGAAATAATAATAATAATAATAATAATAATTAGTAGTAGTAGTAGTAGTAGTAGTAGTAGTAACAATAATAGTAGTAGTAGTAGTAGTAATGATATTAATAATAGTAATAGTAATAATAAAGAGAGCTTTGAGATGTAAGATTGATGTAAGGATTAAACAATAATAAAAACAAATGTCAATGTTAAAGGATCCACTAATGGTACTTCAAACAAGTATATTATAAACTCTTATTACTCAACTGGAAACCACACACAAAGGAGGTTCCACTTAGATTATAATTGTTAATATGATTACATTAATTATCTTGTTTGAGTAATGCCAATACTTGTAAATATTATCAGGTATTCATGGTGATAACTTATGTTAACAACAAATCAAGTTCCTTTCATAGCACAGGTGTAGGTTATACCATACGGTTGGGCTATAAAAGTGCCAAGCATTTGTTGTACCAAGGGTTGTTCAACACAAATCTAAATTAACCATTTAACAAGCAAGGTATTAAAAGTGAGCAAGATAATAAATATAAAACATGTTAGTATCAAGCATTAAAGTCCATATTGAGTTTATATTATATTTATTCTTACATCATTAGTGTAACATTTTCACCTTGACATAATAGATTTAGCTAAACATAATGAAAAAAAGAAACATAAATAAACAAGATAAGAACATAATTATATAAATAAAGGAAAGGAAATGAAAAGCATAAACAAGAGATTAATATAACATCAAATAAAACTTAAACATTACAAAATACAAAGAAAGAGAGCTAGAGCATGATCTTGATCTGAACACCAAGATGTCTAAATGCATGGCAAATACCTCCTTTTATAGGCTAAAATTTGAAACTATTGATTTGATGAATAATTGTTGAGTGGGTGGCCACATCTTGACTTGGTAACAATCCTTATCTTCTTGTCTGAACAAAACATAATTGCTAACATCAGAATTGGAACCACCTGTACTCATGAAAGTTATAGGAAATTCTCTTAGCTTTCTAGAAAAAAAAATTGAGGTCATTTGGACTCCTAGAACTCGAGATATGGGCTAAACTCTGAACAGTGTCCAAGCTGCAGAACAGATTCGGACTTCTCCGTTGTTGCTATAATTTGGACTTGAAAATGGCCTTTTCAAATCTTGGACTCCATATGAAAGTTATAGGTCTATGTCTTACCTAATATGTGTAAAACATTGAGGTCATTTGGACATCTAAAACTCGAGATATGACCCAATTATCGAACAGTGTTCCGGTTTGGACTACACCAATATCTCTTTTTTAAGCTTCACCCTCTCTTTATCTTCACAATTTCAGTAGTTGAATTCATCAATCAATCCTTTGATTTATGTGATAGGCCTGCATTTAAGATGAACATTTACCATATATTAAGGCATTTTATAGTATTGGACTTGTTATTATAAAACATGCTTTAGTTAAGGAGTTATTGATACTTCAAGTGCAAAATGATGATATAAAACCTTGATAAACATACACTTTTAAGTACTAATCAACAAGTAGAGCTTGCTAATAGGGAGATCAAACAGATCTTGAAGAAAACGATGAACCCTAATCGGAAAGACTGGTCTTTAAGACTTAATGATGCACTTTGGGCTTATCGAACTGCTTATAGAACATCATTAGGTATGACACTTTATAGACTAGTCTATGGAAAACCTTGTCACTTGCTTGTGGAACTTGAACATAAAGCTTATTGGGCTATTAAAGCTTTCAATTCAAACCTTGATGAAGCTAGTTAGCTGCGAAAATTACAAATAAATGAGCTTGAAGAAATAAGAAATGATGCATATGAAAATTCAAGATTTCATAAAGCAAGAATCAAAGAGTTTCATGACAAGAAAATACTAAGAAAAACATTCAATATTGGTCAAAAAGTCTTACTTTATAATTCTCGACTCCATTTATTTTTTGGAAAACTAAGATCAAGATGGAGCAGTCCTTTTATTGTGAAACATGTGTATCCATATGGAGCCTGTGATATCGAGAATCCAAAGAATGACAATGTTTTCAAGGTAAATGGACATCACTTGAAAGTTTACTTTGATAATTTTTTAGTTGAACATGACTCTATTGAATTGGGTGATCCTGTATATAAAGATTGATTCTTTTTTTTTTTTCTCACATTGTTTTTATGTTTCTTTTTCTTTGTAATATTTTGCTAGTCTCTCTGTAAACACCCAAAGGAAAAAAAAAATATATATATATATAGAGAGAGAGATGATGATGAATGCATTTTTCGCTGCCGATGCAGAAATCGGCAGAGACGCAGTTTTCGCTGCCGATTCTGGATTTGGCAGCGACGCAGCCTTCACTACCGATACAGAAATCGACAGTGACGCAGTTTTTCGCTGCCCATTTCTTGATCGGCAGCGACGCATTTTCTACTACCGATTTCTGGATCGGCAGCGACGTAGTTTTCGCTGCCGAGGCAGAAATCGGCAGCGATATAGTTTTCGCTGCCGATTTCTCAATCAACAGTGACGCAGAGCTGGGAGGGAAGGGTAAAACTGGTTTTAGATAAACCAAAACAAGGATAAGAACATACCTAAACCAACCCTCAAACAACCCATTTCTTTTGATGGGTAGTATAAATAGAAAGAGAAGAGAGCGAATGATCCATCTTCTTCCCAAACCAGCAGCTGCATGTCGTTCTTCTCTTCCCCTTTCACAACAGAAACGTGAATCAAACCAGTAGAGATTGCCTTGTGAACTTCTGAGGGAGAGATGAGACCTTGAGAGAGGAGTGGGCAGCTGCATAGAGGAGAGGAAAAAGAGAGCTGGAAAACGTGAGAGGAAGAAGAAGGAGGAGAACCAGCAGCTGAAGAGAAAAGAATAGTGTCAAACCTTCCTCAAACTTAGTTAAATTCAGAAGGTATGGGTCATGAAACTCCCTTCCTCTTCCCCTTAAAATCAAAAACGAAAATGAAGAAGAAAAACCCTAAGAAAAATTGATCTAAGACCTAAGCCAGCTATGAAGGAAACTGAAATTAACTAGGAGAACTAGCAAACACAAGTGAAATAAAGTCAATTTCAGAACATCTAACAAATCATGGTAGAGGGCTGGCTTTAACTATGGGCTGGCCAAACCGAACCTCCTACAGCTTATTGATATTCGCTGCTGAATTATGTGTTGCGCAATGAAATTCTGTTTCGCTGCCGAAACCGAACCTCCTGCAGGGAATCGATATTCGCTGCCGATTTGTGTGTTGCGCAGCGAAATTCTGTTTCGCTGCCGCAACCAAACCTCCTGCAGCCAATCCTGTCATTTCGCAACCAAATCAAATCGATATTCGCTGTCGATTTGTGTCTTGTGTAGCGAAATTCTGTTTCGCTGTCAAAACTGAACTTCCTGCAGCGAATTAATATTCGCTGCCGAGTTGTGCGTTGTGCAATGAAACTGTGGCACCAACAGCGATGCAGTTTTCGCTGCCGAATTAGGCAGCCCGCAGCGAACCAGTTCTCACTGCCGATTTCTACAATAAGCCTCCTAAGCAGGAATGACTTAAATGCTAGTAACAATTTCATGATATGATGGTGTAAAATATGGAATACTTGAATGTGAACATATGAACTCTTGAAATAAGTGTGATGATCAATATGATTCAAAAATAAAATAAATACAACTGTGCTGATTTGTGACCATTGATGTCTTAGGTGGTGCGGTCGGGATTGGACCATCATCAAGACAGGAACAACCCACAAGTGGAGCAGGTAGGTGACTTGCACCTTTCTTTTTCATACGTTAAATCTTGAAATATTTTAACTTGAGTACTACCATATTGTTAGAACCGATATTAAATTTTTGAACGCTTAAATGTTGATTAAATGGATGGCCGGGACAAATAAATGACTAGTTTCGGCAAATGGCATCCGAAAACTTGTGTATCTATATGTACTACTAGCTATTACATCAAATACATGAAGAAATTACAAATGTTAATGCTTTATTAAATTGCCAGACCGTTAGTTACTATTATTATTATTATTAAGTATTTGCATTCTCTTAAATGTTTTGTAATGCTGCAGGGACGTCACACCAATGAGATGTCTAGGAAACCCGATACACGAGAACCTACTTGTGCAAGGAATTATGTAGATGCATTCTAAATTACAATGTATTTTGTATGGATCAATGTACTGAATGTATAACTTTTATTAGATCCTTTTTGTTTAAAATTGTGATGGCTATTAGTAGGATAAGAATGCAAACTCATGTCTATGTATATATTTTTAATATGAACTTCAAATCATGCAACTTAATATTATGTGTTTGTGTAAGATTCGCTTTTAAATGAAATGTTGATTGTATGGATTGTATTTTGATGATGTGAGGATTCAGGTTCTTTGATTACCGACACCATGTGTATTAAATATATATATATAAAATTTACTGTTGTTTTGGGCTTGGAAAGCCAGGTTGTTACAGTTGGTATTAGAGCACTTGGTATGGATCCTAAGGATCATTAATAAATGTGTTGTTGCAATGAATTTCAGGATGGTATGCACCCGACAAGGGACACAAACCGAGCCGCCCTCCTTTGAAAGGAGGGGCATGAACCGAGGTGCCCAAGGTTGGCAAGACGAAGATCCCTTAGATGATACGGCATCTCATGCTCCGATAATACCACCCAAAACCTTGCAGGGGGAAGATACGGTGGCGGGGGAAGGCTCGAGGCCTAATCAGACAGAGGGAACACCCCCCATTGCAACAGAGCAGCGAGAAAGATTAGAAGCACAACCATCTGCAATTCCAACTAGTGTGCCCCCACAATATGTAGATGCAGGATTCCTTGTACAAATAGTTAAAGCAGTGATGGAGGGCATGGCTAGTTCAGTGGCACAAACAACTCCCACCACGCAAATTCCACCAGCAGCCCCTATGACTAGCATGACCATGGATAATGTGGTGCCACTAGTGTGACTAGTCAAGAGTATGAGGGAAATGGGTTGTGAACCGTATATGGGGGAACAAGATGCAGAGATAGCTGGAAGATGGATCAGGAAGGTAGAAAAGACAATGATTCAAATAAGCATACCCGAGGGTTTGAGGGTAAATTATGCAACCCAGTTACTGTCTGATAGGGCCATGACATGGTGGGAAACATTTCAACTAAGGCGTGCAACTGAGACACTAACTTGGAGTGACTTCAAGATAGAGTTTGAGAATCAGTTTTATTCCAAGTATCATCGCAAGGTGAAAGAACAAGAGTTCTTGACATTAAGACAGGGTGATATGTCAGTATTGGAGTACGAAAGGAGATTCCATGACCTCTCATTGTTCGCCCCACATTATGTGCCGACAGAGGAACATATGATTGAAAAGTTGAGAGATGGTTTACGACAGGATTTGAGACAAGGATTGATCGCCTTGCGATTTAAATTGGTGAGGGAGTTGATTGAGGCTGCACAAGCTCTGGAGGCATGTCTTGGAGAAAGCCAAGGGGGGTATCAGGGTATAAGCAAAAAGAGAGATGGGGACTATTTCAGCGGCAAACCACCGCACCTGAAGAAAAGGAAAAAGTGAGTGTTTGAGCAATACGGAAAAAAAGGGAGTTTGATATTATCGCCTCACCAACAGTCAAGTGGGAGAGTGATGGTTGGACAGTCGCACTCGAGGGCAAACTCTTCAACTGGGACCGGTGACCGTAGGGGTGTTGACTATCCTTTTTGTGTAAAATGTGGACAAAAACACCCTAGGGACTGCTCAGTTTCCCCTGGGCGATGCTTTGTGTGCAAAGGAGAGGGTCATAGGTGGAGGAACTGCCAGTATCTTAGCCAAAGGTGTCATTACTGTGGTGGGAGAGGTCATTACAAGAGGGACTGCCCCAATAGAAACACCGGACAAGTACAGAGCTATAGATAGCCCAGTCAGAGCCACCAGCAGTCAGTCACCGTTAATAGGTCAGTGAGATCTTCTCAATCAGGGGCAAACTCTAGTCGAGGGAAGCCGAGGGCACAAAATGATCGGACCCCAGGGAGGGTCTCCCACCTGACACAGGAGGAGGCCAGGGCTGCATCGGATGTGGTGGCAGGTACACTACTGTTGAATGATTTTAATGTGCATGTGTTGTTTGATCCGGGTGCCACCCACTCATTCATTGCTAAGAGAATTGTCACTAAATTGAGAAAAGAAGTAGAAATAGTAGAGAAGGGGTTTGTAATTGGAACTCCAATGGGAAACAGGGTTGAAACAAATATTGTATATGTGGATGTAGGGGTTAGTTTATCCGGGTATGAAACAGAAGTAGACTTGATTCCCTTAGAGCTGCATGATTTTGACATAATATTAAGCATGAATTGGTTGAGTAAATACAAGGCTCTAATAGATTGTTATGCTAAAACTGTTACTTTCCAAACACCTAAGGGTGAGAAAATGACTTTTGAAGGAGAGAGAGTTCTCAAACTGAAGCTTTAATATCGGTGGTAACAACCCAAAAACTTTTGAGAAAGGGATGTACGGGATACCTCGCATACATCTTAAACTCTGATGATGAAGGTCCACGATTGAAGGATGTTCTTGTGGTGAAGGATTTCCCAGATGTGTTTCCTGAAGAACTACCAGGACTACCCCCGGAGCGAGAGGTAGAGGTGTCTATAGACACTTTTCCTGAAGTCCCACCCATAGCCCAACAACCGTATCGGATGACTCCAGCAGAACTGAACGAGTTAAAGACTCAATTACAGAAATTATTAGACAAAGGGTTCATACGGCCCAGTATTTTTCCTTGGGGAGCACCGGTCCTATTTGTAAGAAAGAAAGATGGAACCCATAGACTTTGTATTGACTATAGACAGTTGAACAAAATAACAATGAAAAACAAGTATCCGTTACCTCGGATAGATGATTTGTTCAACCAATTAAAGGGAGGGAGGGCATTTTCATAGATAGATCTGAGATCAGGGTACTATCAGATGAAGATTAAAGAAGTGGATGTAGCAAAGACCGCATTTAGAACTCGTTACGGACACTATGAATTTTTGGTGTTACCGTTCGGGTTGACGAACGCCCCAGCCCTCTTCATGGATTTGATGAATCAGGTTTTCCAACCATACCTGGATAAGTTTGTGGTGGTATTCATTGATGATATACTGGTGTACTCGAATTCTTTCGAAGAGCACGAAGAACACTTGAGACAAACCTTACAAACCTTGAGAAATCACCAGCTATATGCAAAACTGAGTAAATGTGAATTTTGGCTGAAAAGAGTGACGTTTCTAGGACATGTCATTTCAGCCGAAGGTGTTTTTGTCGACCCCCAAAAAGTCGAAGCAGTCCTGAAATGGGAAAGACCGACTTCGGTCACTGAAATACGTAGTTTCCTGGGACTTGCAGGATACTATCGGAGATTTATCGAAGGTTTTTCCCTGATTGCAACCCCTTTGACCCAGCTAACTAGGAAGGATAAGAAATGGGTGTGGTCGGAAGAATGTGAGGCAAGCTTCCAAGAATTGAAGAGGAGGCTCACCACTGCTCCAGTGTTAACTCTCCCCTCAGGGACCGAGGGTTTTGTGGTATATAGTGATGCCTCGGGGAAGGGATTGGGGTGTGTTTTGATGCAACATGGGAAGGTGATCACCTATGCATCAAGGCAATTAAAGACTCATGAGGTGAACTACCCGGTGCACGACCTGGAGTTGGCAGCTGTAGTATTTGCCTTGAGGATATGGAGACACTATTTGTATGGGTCTCGAACCCAAATTTTTACTGATCATAAGAGCCTGAAGTATCTGATGTCGTAAAAGGAGTTGAACATGCGACAAAGAAGGTGGATAGAGCTCATTAAGGATTATGATTGCACCATAGAATACCACCTGGGGAAAGCAAACGTGGTGGCAGATGCCCTCAGTCGCAAAAATAAAGCCTCCTTGGGAAGCTTAACAGTGGGAAAGAAGCGGCAATTGGCAGAATTAAAAGAGTTGGGTGCAGATTTGGGAATTGATGCAAGAGGTGGGTTAGTAGCTCAATTAGTGGTGCGACCAACATATCAAGAACATATACTACATGCCCAATTCCATGACAAGGTGGGGTCTAAGATTAGGAAGAATGTGGAGGCCGGGGTAGAAATGAAATTCCGAGTAGCGGATGATGGATCCTTGATAATGGGACAACGGTTGTACGTGCCTGATGACGAAACAGTCAAACGAATGGTTCTACAAGAAGCGAATGGGTCCAAATTCTCCATACATCCTGGCAGCACTAAGATGTATCGAGACCTGAAACACCTCTATTGGTGGCTTAATATGAAAAGCGAAATAGCTGAGTATGTGTCAAAGTGTGGGATATGTCAACAAGTCAAGGTTGAACACCAAAGGCCTGCGGGACCATTACAACCATTAGAAATTCCAGAATGGAAGTGGGAGATGATCACCATGGATTTCGTGTCAGGATTTCCCAAAGGGAGAAAAGGAAATGATGCGATATGGGTCATTATAGATCGGTTGACGAAATCCGCACTATTCTTGCCTATAAAGATGACCGACTCGGTGGACAAGCTTGCCAAGATCTACATAAATGAGGTGGTACGACTTCATGGGATTCCGGTGTCCATTGTATCGGATCGAGATCCCAGGTTCACCTCTCGACTTTGGCCGAGCATACAACATGCCTTGGGGAAAAGATTGGACATGAGCACTGCGTTTCACCCTCAAACGGATGGCCAATCAGAAAGAGTCATCCAAGTCTTGGAAGACCTATTACGGGCTTGTGTGCTAGAATTTGGAGGAAACTAGGAGGAACACATGGCATTGGTGGAGTTCACGTATAACAATAGTCACCAAGCCACAATAGGGATGGCCCCATATGAAGCCTTGTATGGTAGGAGGTGCAGAACTCCTTTGTGTTGGGAGGAAATTAGGGACCGGAAGTTATATGGCGCAGAGTTGGTCCAAGTCACCACGGAGAAAGTGAGAACTATCAGGGATCGCATTAAAGCCGCACAGGATAGACAGAAGAAGTATGTCGATGTGAGGAGAAGACCTCTCGAGTTCAGTATGGGGGACCAGGTGTTCCTGAAAGTAGCCCCATGGAAGAACATGTTACGGTTTGGATTAAAAGGGAAGTTAACTCCCCGCTTCATCGGACCCTTCAAAATCTTACAACGAGTAGGACCAGTAGCCTACAAGGTAGATTTGCCCCCACAGCTAGCCAAGGTCCATGATGTGTTCCATGTCTCCTTGTTAAGGAAGGCTGACGTGGACCCCGCCCGAGTACTACCCCAGGTCCCAGTAGAAGTCAAGGAAGACTTAACATTGGAATTGAGGCCCATAAGGATACTAGATCATGAAGTGAAGGAGTTACGGAGCAAAAAGATCCCCATCGTCAGAATCTTATGGTGAAATGCTCAAGTAGAAGAGGAAACTTGGGAGAGGGAGGCTGAGATGAGGAAAAAGTACCCCAATTTATTTGAACTACCAGGTATGGAGTGTGAAACTTCTTAAATTTCGAGGACGAAATTCATATTTAGGAGGGGAGAATGTAAACACCCAAAGGAAAATATATATATATATATATATATATATATATATATATATATATATAGAGAGAGAGAGAGAGAGACAGAGAGACAGAGAGAGATGATGATGAATGCAGTTTTCACTGTCGATGCAGAAATCGGCAACGACGCAATTTTCGCTGCCGATGCAGAAATCGGCAGCGATGCAGTTTTCGCTGTCGATTCTGGATTTGGCAGCGACGCAGCCTTCACTACCAATACAGAAATCGACAGTGACACAGTTTTTCGCTGCCCATTTCTTGATCGGCAGCGACGCATTTTTCACTGCCGATTTCTGGATCGGCAGCGACGTAGTTTTCGCTGCCGAGGCAGAAATCGGCAGCGATACAGTTTTTGCTGCCGATTTCTCAATCAACAGTGGCGCAGAGCTAGGAGGGAAGGGTAAAACTGGTTTTAGATAAACCAAAACAAGGATAAGAACACACCTAAACCAACCCCCAAACAACCCATTTCTTTTGATGGGTAGTATAAATAGAAGGAGAAGAGAGAGAATGATCCATCTTCTTCCCAAACCAGCAGTTGCATGTCGTTCTTCCCTTCCCCTTTCACAACAGAAACGTGAATCAAACCAGTAGAGATTGCCTTGTGAACTTGTGATGGAGAGATGAGACCTTGAGAGAGGAGTGGGCAGCTGCATAGAGGAGAGGAAAAAGAGAGCTGGAAAACGTGAGAGGAAGAAGGAGGAGGAGAACCAGCAGCTGAAAAGAAAAGAATAGTGTCAAACCTTCCTCAAACTTAGTTAAATTCAGAAGGTATGGGTCATGAAAATCCCTTCCTCTTCCCCTTAAAATCAGAAACGAAAATGAAGAAGAAAAACCCTAAGAAAAATTGATCTAAGACCTAAGCCAGCTATGAAGGAAACTGAAATTAACTAGGAGAACTAGCAAACACAAGTGAAATAAACTCAATTTCAGAACATCTAACAAATCATGGTAGAGGGCTGGCTTTAACTATGGGTAGGCCAGCATGCATGTGTGTGTGTGTTCTGCTAGGGTAATTAATGTGTTCTGCTGTGATGTTGTGTGCTGAAATTAATGTGTTCTGCTGTGATGTTGTTGCTGGAATTTTGTTGAAGAATTATGTGCTGAAATTAATGTGTTCTGCTGTGATGTGTACTGAAATTAATGTGTTCTGCTGTGATGTTGCTGCTAAAATTAATGTGTTCTGCTGTGATCTTGTTACTGGAATTTTGTTGGAGAATTATGTGCTGAAATCGATGGTTCTGATTTGTGTGTTGTGCAGCGAAACTCTGTTTCGCTGCCGAAACTGAGCCTTCTGCAGCGAATTAATATTTGCTGCCGATTTGTGTGTTGTGCAGCGAAATTCTGTTTCGCTGTCAAAACTGAACTTCCTGCAGCGAATTGATATTCCCTATCGAGTTGTGCGTTGTGCAGTGAAACTGTGGCACCAACAGTGATGCAGTTTTCGCTGCCGAACTGGTAGCCGGCGGCGAACCAGTTCTCGCTGCCGAATTGGGCAGCCCGCAGCGAACCAGTTCTCGCTGCCGATTTCTACAATAAGCCTCCTAGGCAGGAATGACTTAAATGCTAGTAACAATTTCATGATATGATGGTGCAAAATATGGAACACTTGAATGTGAACATATAAACTCTTGAAATAAGTGTGATGATGAATATGATTCAAAAATAAAATAAATACAATTGTGCTGATTTGTGACCATTGATATCTTAGGTGGTGCGGTCGGGATTGGACCATCATCAAGACAGGAACAACCCACAGGTGGAGCAGGTAGGTGACGTGCACCTTTCTTTTTCATACGTTGAATCTTGAAATATTTTAACTTGAGTACCACCATATTGTTAGAACCGATATTAAATTGTCGAACGCTTAAATGTTGATTAAAGGTTGATTAGCTTCGGCTAATGGCATCTGAATGGATGGCCGAGATGAAGGACTGATTAGCTTCGGCTACTGGCATTCAAACGGATGGCCGAAACAAAGAATGATTAGCTTTGGCTAATGGCGTCCGAATGGATGGCCGGGATAAAGGAATGATTTTGCTGCCGATGCAGAAATCGGCAGTGACGCAGTTTCCGCTGCCGATTCTGGATCGGCAGCGACGCAGTCTTCGCTGCCGATACAGAAATCGGCAGCGACACAGTTTTCGCTGCCAATTCCTTGATCGGCAGCAATGCAATTTCTACTGCCGATTCTGGATCGGCAGCGACGCAGTCTTCGCTACCGATATAGAAATCGGTAGCAACCCAGTTTTCGCTGCCGATACAGAAAACGACAGCGACACAGTTTTCGCTGCCGATTCCTTGATCGGCAGCAATGCAGTTTCTGCTGCCGATTTTGGATCGGCAGCGACGCAGGTTTCGCTATGGAATCTGGATGGATGGCCAGGTCAAATGAATGACTAGTTTCGGCGAATGGCATCCGAAAACTTGTGTATCTATATGTACTACTAGCTATTACATCAAATACATGAAGAAATTATAAATGTTAATGCGTTATTAAATTGCCAGACCGTTAGTTACTATTATTATTATTATTAAGTATTTGCATTCTCTTAAATGTTTTGTAATGCTGCAGGGACGTCACACCAACGAGATGTCTAGGAAACCCGATACACGGGACCTACTTGTGCAAGGAATTATATAGATGCATTCTAAATTACAATGTATTTTGTATGGATCAATGTACTGAATGTATAACTTTTATTAGATCCTTTTTGTTTAAAATTGTGATGGCTATTAGTAGGATAAGAATGCAAACTCATGTCTATGTATATATTTTTAATATGAACTTCAAATCATGTAACTTAATATTATTTGTTTGTGTAAGATTCGTTTTTAAATGAAATGTTGATTGTATGGATTGTATTTTGATGATGTGAGGATTCAGGTTCTTTGATTACCGGCACCATGTGTATTAAATATATATATATATAAAAAAATTTATTGTTTTTTTGGGCTTGGAAAGCCGGGTTGTTACACTCTCTCACCCCGGTCAAATGACGGATAACAGTACTCCATGACTCTTAAGTCGGTTCTTTTAGTTTCCCATGATAACTGATATTCGTGTATATATTTATGCAATTCTTTACTCTTTCTCCTTTCTTTGAATCTCTCCTCCAATTCTCATTTGAAAATGGACACCACTCTTGAAAATTTGAAAAAGTATTTTCCCGCTCTACGTCAGAATGCGATTACAAAAATTTACCGTGCTAAGTGTGCAAGATTGAGGTTGTTAATGAATCATGGAATTCCTAAAAATATTCGCTACCTGATTGAAGCAAATGTCTGATTATTAGGTGAGTCCTCCAATTCTTTCATTTCGTATATGCCTGGAACAGGTAAAAGCACTTTTGTGAAGAAACGTCATGCAAAACGACTGAAAGTCTGTCACAGATGTGCCAGATGGACTTGTAATGCAACATATCATTATTTAGGAATGGTATATGTAAACCATAAAGATAAAATACAATTCATTAAGGATGGCCTGAGTAAGGGGTCTTTAGATAATCTTCTATTGACTCTTGAGACGCACCTTAGTGGAGATGTGCATCATGCAATTCATGATTTATGGCCACAATTCCATAAAAAAAACATGCTCGACTTAGTATTGGAAATCTGACTAAAAAAGACTCTGTTTGCCAGTTTTTAAGAAAATTGGATGAGAAGCCTATCTCCAACCCATAGAGGGCGTTTAAGCCATTCTTAGACGTAAAACCAAGAATAGATGTGAGCCACAATCACAACTACCGGTACATACACATGCTTTTTCAAAATAAATAAATAAAGAGAGAGAGAGAGAGACTATAGCTGACCTACATAAAGGTGGTATGATTGCATTTTTAATTTCTCATCTATAAATTCTTCTCTTCTTTCCCTTCATTTCTACTCAACCCATAAATTCATCAAACATATAATTGTGTAGAAATGGCAAGTTCCTCAAGTCATCACATAAGAAATATTTCTGTTTTGGGTGGATCTAGTCCTAGGAAAGAAAAAGAGTTTTTAGAATCAGCAAATCATCTTGGTCAGGTACTAGCTAAGCGAAATATTCATTAGTGTATGGGGGAGGCAACCTTGAGTTAATGGGGGGTGTCAATAGCTACATTTTTAAGAGGCAGTCAAGTTTTGGGGGTTGTCCCCAAAGCTTTAGCAAGTGGGGACATCATTGGAAAAACAATTAGAGATGAACTACAGGTTCCCACAATGTTTGATATAATGAATGCAGTGTTTAACCATGCTGACACCTTCATTGCCTTACCAGGTGGTCTGGGCACATTGGAAGAGATCTTTCATATTTCCTCTTGGGCCCAACTACACATTCACCATAAACCCATAAATCTGTTAAATGTTAATGGTTTTTATGATAAGTTGTTGTCTTTTCTTGATCATGATGTGAAACAGAAATTTCTAACATCTTCGGCACGACAAATCATAATCTCTGTTGTTGCTACTGAACAATTAATTGACCAACTACAATCTTTCATCCCTCTAATTGATCCCTCAATGAGTCGCATAAATTGGTCCACTAAGAAAAGCAGTAAAAAGCTTAGATTGGATTTGAACCTTTGTTTGTAAAAACTTTGTGTCTTTTGGTTTTATTATTGAGTTTTGTTATTTCTTATATTTTTTTAAGTGTGTTTCAGGTTCATCAGTATTCGCTATTGAGGACAATGTCTCATTTTGGTTGGGAGAAAAGGGTAGTAGTTGATATATTTAAAAAAAAAAAAACTAATTGTGTTTTTTTATTTCATAAACTATTTCATCTTAAATACAGGCCTATAAAATAAATGAAAGGATTGATTGATGAGTTTAAGTGTTGAAATTTAAAGGACAAAGAGAGGGCCAAACTTAGAAAAGAGATGTTGGTGTAGTCCAAACTGGAACACTATTCGGTAATTGGGTCATATCTCGAGTTCTGGATGCCCAAATGACCTTAAATTTTTGGACAAATTCGGTAAGACATAGGCCTATAACTTTCATGTGGAGTCCAAGATTTAAAAAGGTTGTTTTCAAGTCCAAATTATAGCAACAACGGAGAAGTCCGAATCTGTCCTGCAGCCCAGATATTGTTCAGTGTTCAGCCTATATCTCGAGTTCTACAAGTCCAAATGACCTCAATTTTTTTCCCTGGAAATCTTAGACTATTTCCTATAACTTTCATGAGTACAGGTGGTTCCAGTTCTGATGCTAGCAATGATGTTTTATTCGGACAACAAGATAAGGATTTTCACCAAGTTAAGAGTTGGCCACCCACTCAATAATTAGTCATCAAATCAATAGTTCCAAATTTTGGCCTATAAAAGGAGGCATTTGCCATGCATTTAGGGACTTGGTTGTTCAAATCAAGAAATTGCTCTTGCTCTCTCTTTTTATATTTTTTTTTGTAATTCTTAAGTTTTGCTTTCATTAATATCTTGTTTATGCTTTTAATTTCATTTCCTTTACTTAGTTAACTTGTATCATATATATGTTCTTATTTTGTTTATTTATGTTTCTCTTATTCATTATGTTTAGCTAAGTTTATTATGTCAAGGTGAAAAGGTTACACTAATGGTGTAAGAATAAGTATGGTGTAAACTCAACATGGACCTTAATGTTTAAATTAACATGTATTATCTTTTTATCTTACTAATTCTTAATACCTTGCTTGTTAAATGGTTAATCTAGATTTGTGTTGTATAACACTTGGTATAACAAATGCTTGCCACTTTCATAGCCCAACCGTATGGTATTACTTACGCCTGTGCTATGAAAGGAACTTGATTTGTTGTTGACATAAGTTAGCATCATGAATTCCTGACAATATTTAAAAGTTTGGTGTTACTTAAATAAGATAATTAATATGATCATGTTAATAATTTATAATGAGCTATTAATGAAAAATCATCCGATTGGAACCTCTTTTATGTGTGGTTTCCAGTTGAATAATAAGAGTTTATATTATACTTGTTTGAAATACCATTAGTGGATCCTCTAACCTTGACTTTTGTTTTTATTATTATTTAATCCTTACATTAATCTTCCATATCAAAGTTCTCATCAACTTCTTCTTCTTCTTCATTATTATTGTTGTTGTTGTTGTTGTCTTGTTGTTGTTGTCTATAATTTAAACAATTAACCTCCCTATGGTTTGACCCCAGTCTTGCTGGGTTATTTATTACTTCGACACTCTTACACTTGGAAGAAGACATCAATCTTTTGGTTGTGTCAATAAGAATATTATCAAAATAGACAATTACAAATCTGCTTATGAATGCACGTAACACATGATTCATCAATCTCATAAAAGTACTTGGTGTATTAGTAAGACTAAATGACATTACTAACTATTCATACAAACCATATTTAGTCTTAGAAACAGTTTTCCATTAGTCACCTTGTTTCATTCTAATATGATGATATCCACTTTTCAAATCAATTTTTGTAAACACAAAAGAACCATGTAATTCATCTAACATATCACCAAGCCTAAGGATGAGATGCTTATACTTTACCATACTATTGTTGATAACTTGACAATCAACACACATTCTCCAAGTCCCAGCCATTTTAGGCACAAGTAGTTCTAGAACAACATATGGACTCATGCTTTATCCTTTGTACCTCATTGACATTAGTTCCTTTACTTTCCTTTGATGTTTCTTTGTCTCCTTAGGATTACTTCGATAAGCTAGTTAGTTAGGAATTGTTATGTCGAAATTATTATGTTGGGTACAAGATCAATATGATGTTCGATTCCTCTTATCGGTGGTAAGCTATTAAGAACCTCATCAGGGAATACATCTTCAAAGTCTTGCAATAAAGAAACAGCCATACTAGAAAGACAAGGATTAAGCTTGTTAGTATTTAAATGTAACGACTAGACTTTTTCAAGAGAAAAACAGTGGAATTTTTTTAAGAAAAAACAATACTTCTCACAATGACATTCTATGAATTAGTAATTAGGTTCCCTTCCTTATCATGGCTTCATAAGGATATATTTTTTTGTAAATCGACATTCCCATAAGATGGATACTCAATACACATGCCTATAATATTATATTTTCGTATTCATATATTTACATTACATCGTATTGACATACTTATGAATTTACATTCTTGTTCTAGTCTCGTTATCAACATGAGTGTCAACCGACAATCTTACACAATTAATACCTCCTTTCATACGATCCTCATGTGGTTTTTCAATACAGCATCCTCATAAACAAGAATATCATATAAATATATTCATAACACCGTATCTACATGTTTGAACATCCACATCCACATTCCATTACAATTTTAATTACAAGTCCATATAAAATTGCCAAACAACAAATATTCAACATAACACTTAAGATATACTATTACATAGCACCTTTTAAAATATGAGAACACGTGGAACAATTTTCCTATGCACTTTGATTGTATAATGTTTGTTGCTACCCAATTTTTTACCCATCTTTTTGATAAAATTTTCAAAAAATTCAAAAATAGCGAAAAACAATGAAAATCCAAAAAATATGTTTTGTTAATATACTTGCATTGTTTTTAGCATTTTCAATGTCATCTAAAAAGAATTTAAATCTCAAAGGTCTTTTGAACGCGTTCAGCTTTTAACGTGTTATTTTCAAAGTTATTGGTTTTCCTCATTGAGGGGACGTTGATATTGCTTATTTTCTGGAAAAAAAATCAAATACATATATTTTACTAAACATTTGAAAATAAAAATAAGAAAAAAAATGATTTTTTTCTCTATAAATAAAGAAGAAAAAAACTGGAACGAAAGGGAGGAGAAAAATTCACAAAGAGAGTGAGGGGGAATTTTGAAAAATTAAAGGAGAGGAACCCTAAACCAAACAAAAAACCCTAACAACCTTAACCATTTCCTTCTTCTCTTAGGAGCCGCCGCCCCCCTCAAACCTTGGCTCCTTTTTCCTTCTCCCCTCAACCACGACCTCACCCTCATAGGACACAGACAAGCCTCCTTTTCTCAACACCGGCCTCTCCTCTCTCAGCTGGCCAAACCTGATCTTCCCCTTCACTCTATTCAACCACAGTGTCCTCTACCTTAACCCCATTGAGCCTTTTTCCTAATAGAACCTGTCAACCACAACTGCCTCTCCATCTTTCTCGATCTCTTCATCTCCATCAACACCGAAGCTTCCTCTTAGCGACCTTCTCTTTCGGTTCCTTTCAGCTCTAGCCCCACAAACCGGCCTCTAGCAGCAGCCTACATACGACGGCACCCCCAGATCCTGCCCCATTTCCACTAAAATCGACGATCAAACCATTTCATTCTCCTCCATCTCCGATGGCCAGACCCGACAGAAGCCCAGTCGCTAGCAGCCTTTTGGCATTCCTGCCAACTACTTGAAACGAAGAAGAAACAGGAAACAACCAGAAAGAAAATAGATCTAAAGAAAGAGAAGTGGATCTAAGAAAGGAGAAGGGAGAGATGCAGATCTGAAAACAAAAAAAAAAATGTAAAATCGATTTTTTTTTTGTTGCTTTGCAGGTGACTGTGAGATTCACCACCGATGTAGAAGGGAAGAGGAGAAGAAGCCAGGCTAGATCCATATGTTTACAGGTTTTACCTACAGCAGCACGTGAGCCAACGCACCTCCAATGGCGGTGGTGCGTGGAGCAACGCGCCGCCATTGTTCTTGAAGTGCCAAAGGGCTGCACGATACTATTCTGAATTTTGTGGGGTTTTATTTTGTAAATTTCAAATTGTTTAATGTTCTATTTGTTTAGTTTTGAATTTTTATAATTTGTAGCTTGCAAATGTGGATGTAAAAAAAGGAAAAAATATAGTAAAAGTGAATGTGTGTGTTTGTATTTTTTTATGGATGTTCTTTTTAAAAAAACCGCAAAGATAAAAGAAGAATTTAATATTTTAATTTGCTTATGGTAAAGGATTATGAACTTACATGTAAGTCATATTTCTAATATCCAATGAAAAGATAAAAATTTTAAAACTTCTTTATCACATTAAACCACGAAGCAACTTACCTCAGGTAGGGTGTGTTTGGGGTGCTTGTACCTTTTCTAGCCACAACCAGTCCCTTACCCATGAATCTTTGACAAGACCAGTACATCCAGGTTTTCTAGTGACCCCAAACCAAATACTAGGTGGTGACTCCCACCAATCAAGCAAACGAACAAAAATCGCCAACGACACCGCGCGAGCATGTGTGACAGAATGACGACTCCATTAAGGAAGGTACTGTGTCTGACAATATTAGACTAAGCTTTATGTATTTGATGTGTTTAATTTTTTCATTTTTGTCTTTGTTTGTTAATATTTTTCCATGCATTTTGTATAACTGTCTCATGCATCACATGTCTTTATTTTTTTTAAAGCACACACAAGCTTTTAAGTTAGGTGGGGTACTATCGATCTGCCCTATAACTATTGGTCAGGGTTCAGATGCATGAAACACCGAACTCATATCTGAGTGCCTGCTTGGTAATGGTGGGTATACGTGTCTTAACCATTTCTCGCAACGCTCCTATATTGTCTTTATAAAGATCGTCATTGGGCAAATATGAGACCCTTTTGAGACCAGGTAGAAAACCTACCCATGTTCATATACTGAATAAAACTTGTTTTTAGGTTGTTTATGCTATCTTTATTTACATCAAGGCAAACCCTTTTTGAAGCATCTTGAACTCAAGACATGTGGGTGACACAATGACCGTCACTTTGAAAATTTTGATTATAGAGTTTGGGCAAGAATTAAGATTCTTGTTTCATCATACAAGAGTCGCAATCATATATCACCCCTTGAAGGGCGAGTTCATCATATAGATTACATGTCCATACATTTATCATGCATGCACCAGGATGAAAAGTAGATTTCCTATAAGTCTACAACACCAGACTTTGAGCGAAAAACACGAAAGATGAAGAGTGTGCTTGTCGTAATGTCCATTTTCAAAAAGAGTTAGAGTTTATGAAGACAAGTGTGACTTGCCTCTAGCTTACTCAAGCAAATACTGAGAAATAACTCTGGTGAAGTTCTTTCCAACCGGCCTATCATTTTTGTTTAAACCCCAACAATGACTCAGTTCGAAGAAATAAGGGCCAACATGGTTAAGAGCCTCAACACAATCCAACATTTCTGTAAAAGCTTTTGTGGAAAGGCTGAACGAAGGTGAATTGCATCACGGTTGTAAAATGGAGCTTGTTCTTATTTTGTCTGAAAATAACTAGCTTTGTTTGATCATGCCTACAATGCTTCTTGATTTTTGTTTCAACCTGTTTTAGTTTTGCTGGTAAACTCATAATGCCACAAGACTTTCTCTATCAAATTAGTCTTTCTTGTTAATAAGATCATATGTTTTTTGGTGTTCATGACATGCCTTTCTTTTTTGTTGTTTCATGTAAATAACACTTCGAGCACACTCTTCACTTATAAAACCACTACGTCAAGAATCCTTTAGTGTGTTTTCCTCTCTTTTTTTCCAAAATTATGCATGATCTCACATGTTCACAAGAATTTTTTGGAATTCAAAGTTTAGTACAAAAAACAGAAATCATATTGATGTTTGACCAAAACAAACGAATTTTGGAAATTTAAGTGATTTCTTAGAAAGGTAACTATACATCTAGAAAACTTGAAGAAAAACAAAAAAACACAAAAAAACACCATGAAGTGACTCCAAAGTTGAGTTTTATTTGAACGAATAATGAGAAATCACTTTATATACTCGCATAAAAGCAAGGCTTACCGATCCTAGGTGCATGTGTTTAAGATGAGAAAAGGCCTTATTTGATAATCCCTTCACAAGGCTAAAATATATCCTTTGCAGTCTCCTTTTGAGCCTAGTAACATTTTTTAAAAATAACCTTGGCTAGGATCACGCCCAAAACTAGGGGCAAATGCGAGAGACATAGAAAAAATCTCGATGATTGAAAGTGCCTAAGCAACACTAGGGGGTATAAAAGAAAATTCTCAATCATCAAAGGTGCCCAAACAAAGCTGGGGGGATGAAGAAAAATCCAAAGGATCCAAAAAAATTTGAGTATAAAAAAAAAACCAATACAATAATGCTCAAAACCAATTGGAAAAAACAAAAACAAAGAGAAAGAGCCCAAGCCCAACACTAGGGGGCACGATAGACCATTTTGGAAAGAAATTCCAAAGACAAAAGGTCAAGAAACAAGCATTGATGATCCTTAGTCTTGAAATCCTTAAACACCTTTTTAAGCTTGCAAATATCATGTTCTTCAAAACCAAGAGCTTGAGCCTACATTACGTGTGTAATCAAGCCCTTTTTGATCAAAGGCAAGCGATTTGAATTGTTTGGCAATGCTTTCTCATGCAAACCAAATCATTATTCATGCAAATAAAATGAATGCTTTGAAGACCAGTTCTTTGTAACCCTCAAATTAAATCTTAAACCTTTTTGACCAACCAAATGTCACTTTATATTTTTCACCAAAAGCAAAACAAAAAGTTTTCATCACTTCTGAAAACCTCTTAATAAGAAACACTTGAATTTCTTTAGAATGAGTTTGCTTTGAATCGATGTCAAAAGGATTTCTATGTCTGGAATAACTTTGAAATTCTAAAATTTCTGCATGAAAACAATTCCTTGTCAAACCTTCCTTCACATAACCTCATCCCCAAACCTGAATTGAATACTTGGGGGTATGATCAAGTTGGGGGGCAATAAAAAATGCATGGTAGAGCTGGCTCCATGATTCCCTTTTTAAGAAAAATATCAGGCAAAATTAGCAACCTTTAAGATAAAAGGTGAAGGACAAATAAGTATGATGATATCAAACCCTTCCAAGAGGTTAAAATCACAAGATGTGACTCAAGTAAGCAAGAGCGTACCAACGCTCCAACTTTTGAGAAAAGAAAAACACCATGAAGAAATGGGGACCTATATTTCTCATGTAAGTATACATGCATATCAATCATAATGCAATGCTTTCATTATTGACAGATCGGTGTTACACCATAACCTTTTGGGTAGTGCATTTTCTAACCCTACCTATTTTTTATTGTGCTTTTTAGCCCTTACTTTCTTTCGAGTGTGCCTTTGAGCCCTCACCTTTTAGGTAGTGAGTTTCCTAACCCTACCTCCTTTCGAGTGCACCTTTGAGCCACCATCTCTTAGGTAGTGTGTTTTCTAACCTTACCTTCTTTCGAGTGCATCTTAGAGCCATCATCTTTTAGGTAGTGTGTTTCCTAACCCTACCTCTTTTCGAATGTGCCTTTAAGCTCTCACCTCCTTTCGAGTGCGCCTTTGAGCCACCATCTTTCAGGTAGTGCGTTTTCTAACTCTACCTCCTTTCGAGTGTGCCTATGTGCCCTCACTTTCTTTTGAGTGCGCCTTTAAGCCCTCACTTCTTAGGTAATACATTTTCTAACCCTACCTCCTTTCGAGTGTGCCTTTGAGCCACCACCTCTAAGGTATTGCGTTTTCTAACCCTACCTCCTTTCAAATGCGTCTTTGAGCCACCATCTTTTGGGTAGTGCGTTTTCTAACCCTACCTCCTTTTGAGTGCGCCTTGGATACCTCACTTCCTTTCAAATAGCGTGTTTTCTAATCCTACCTCCTTTTGAGTGTGCCTTTGAGCCATCGCCATCATTTTTTCTAGGTAGGTCACCTATTACAACGAGACCAATTCTCCATGTTTTTTTAATATGGGTAGGTCACTCATTACAATAAGGCTATTCTTTCACCTGGGTAGGTCACCCATTATAATGAGACCACTCTTTTCTTTTTCCATTCTAAATAGGTCACCCATTACAATGAGACCGTCATTTTGTTTCCTGGGTAGTACCTATTACAATGAGACCATCACTCTTTTTGGGTAGGTCACCCATTACAATGAGACCATTCTTCCATCTGGGTAGGTCACCCATTACAGTGAGACCATCATTTTTTTGGGTAGGTCACCCATTACAATGTGACCATTCTCCATGTTTTTTATCTAGGTAGATTACCCCATACAATGAGACTATTCTTTCACCTGTGTAGGTCATCCATTACAATGAGACCACTATTTCTTTTTTCCTTTAGGTAGGTCACCCATTACAATGAGACCATTCTTCCACCTGGGTAGGTCACCCATTACAATGAGACCACTCTTTCTTTTTTCTACTTAGGCAGGTTGCTCGTGAAAATAAACTAGGGTCAATGTGAGTGTGTGGGCTAGTTGCCCCTGAAAATAGACTATTATGAGCATATGTGGGCAGGTCGCCCATGGAAATAGACCAACATGAGTGTGAGGGCAGGTCGCCCATGAAAATAGACTAATATGAGTGTGAGGGCAGGTCACCCTTGAAAATAGACCACTTCGAGTATGTGTAGGCAAGTCACCTAACACGACCAAAAGATTGATGTTTTCTCTCAAGTGCAGGAGTGTCGAAGTAATAAATAACCTAGCAAGACCGGGGTCGAACCACAGGGAGGTTAATTGTATAAATTATAAATAACAATAATATAGCAACAACAATAACAATAATAGTTGTAGTAGTAGTAGTAAAAAAGAAGAAGTTGATGAGAACTTTGAGATGGAAGATTAATGTAAGGATTAAACAATTATAAAAACAAATGTCAAGGTTAGAGGATCCACTAATGGTATTTCAAACAAGTATAGTATAAACTCTTATTACTCAATTAGAAGCCACACACAGAGGAGGTTCCAATCAGATGATTTGTTATTAATAACTCATTATAAATTGTTAACATGATCATATTAATTATCTTATTTACGTAACACCAAAATTTTAAATATTGTCAGGAATTCATGATGCTAACATATGTTAACAACAAATCAAGTTCCTTTCATAACATAGGTGTAGGTACCATACGATTGGGCTATGAGAGTTTCAAGCATTTGTTGTACCAAGTGTTATACAACACAAATCTAGATTAACCATTTAACAAGCAAGGTATTAAGAGTTAGTAAGATAAAAAGATAAGACATGTTAATATTAAACACTAAGGTCCATGTTGAGTTTACACCATACTTATTCTTACACCATTAATGTAACATTTTCACCTTTACATAATAAACTTAGCTAAACATAATGAAAAAGAGAAACATAAATAAACAAAATAAGAACATAAATAAGATACAAGTAAACTAAGTAAAGAAAAGGAAATGAAAAGCATAAACAAGATAATAATGAAAGCAAAACTTAAGAATTACAAAAAAAAAATATAAAGAGAGAAAGCAAGAGCAAGTTCTTGATCTGAACAACCAAGCCCCTAAATGTATGGCAAATGCCTCCTTTAATAGGCCAAAATTTGAAACTATTGATTTGATGACTAATTGTTGGGTGGGTGGCCAACTCTTGACTTGGTGAAAATCCTTATCTTCTTGTCTAAATAAAACATCATTGCTAGCATCAGAACTGGAACCACCTATACTCATGAAAGTTATGGGAAATAGTCTAAGATTTCCAGAAAAAAAAAAAAATTAAGGTCATTTGGACTTGTAGAACTCAAGATATAGGTTGAACACTGAACAATATCTGGGTTGTAGGACAGATTCAGACTCTCTGTTGTTGCTATAATTTGGACTTGAAAACAACCTTTTTAAATCTTGGACTCCACATGAAAGTTGTAGACCTATGTCTTACCGAATCTGTCTAAAATTTTGAGGTCATTTAGACATCTAGAACTCAAGATATGACCCAATTACCAAACAGTGTTCCAGTTTGGACTACACCAACATCTCTTTTTTAAGTTTGGCCCTCTCTTTGTCCCTTTAATTTCAATATTTAAACTCATCAATCAATCCTTTCATTTATTTGATAGGCCTGTATTTAAGATGAAAATTTATCATAAATTAAAGGTATCTTAAATTATTAGGTATGTTATTATAAAACATGCTTTAGTTAAGGAGTTATTGATACTTCAAGTGCAAAATGATGATATAAAACCTTGATAAAAATGCACTTTTAAGTTCTAATCACACCCCTATAAATAGATTAGTGCGAGTGTGTGGGTAGGTGATTAGTACTTAAAAGTGCATTTTTATCAAGGTTTTATATCATCATTTTGCACTTGAAGTATCAATAATTCCTTAACTTGAGCATGTTTTATAATAACAAGTCTGATAATATAAGATACCTTTAATTTATGGTAAATGTTCATTTTAAATGCAAGCCTATCGCATAAATTAAAGGATTGATTGATGAGTTTAACTACTGAAATTGATAAGACCAAGAGAGGGTTAACCTTAGAAAAGAGATGCTGGTTAAATTCAAATTGGAACACCATTCGGTTATTGGATCATAACTGAAGCTATAGAACTTGGATTTAGGTCTAGTTTATATGGATAGAAAGCTAAGACATATGCTTAAAACGTTCATGAAGAGTTCAAGATTCAAAAAGACCATTTTCAAGTTCAAATTGTAGCAACAATAGAGAAGTCGGAATATGTTCTACAGCTCAGACATAGTTCAGTGCTCAACCCATATCTCGAGTTTTAGAAGTCCAAATGACCTCATTCTCATTTTTTTGGAAAGCTTAGACAATTTTCCCAGAACTTTCATAAAGATTATATGTTCAAATTCTAATGTTAGAAATGATGTTTTCTACAGACAAGAATATAAGAATTGTTACCAAGTCAAGAGGTGGCCACCCACTCAACAATTAGTCATTAAATTAATAGTTTTGAATTTTGGCCTATAAAAGGAGGCATCTTGGTGTTTAGATCAAGATCACTCTTTCTTTGTATTTAGTAATCTTTATTTATATTTTATGTTAATACTTTTCATCTCCTTTACTATACTTATATAATTATGATCTCTCATTATGTTTAGCTAAGTTTATTATATCTAGCTAAGTTTATTATGTCAAGGTGAAAAGGTTTCACTAATGGTGTTAGGATAAGTATAATATAAACTCAATATGGACTTCAATACTTATATCCTAAATAACTTGCTATTAACATGTCTTATTATTTTTATGTTATTAATTCTTAATACCTTGCTTGTTTGATGATTAATCTAGATTTGTGTTGTATAACACTTGGTACAACAAATTCTTGACACTTTCATAACCAACTGTATAGTATAACCTATATTTGTGCTATGAAAAGAACTTGATTTGTTGTTAACATAAGTTAACATCATGAATTCCTGATAATATTTAAAAGTTTGGTGTTACTTAAATAAGATAATTAATATGATCATGTTAACAATTTATAATGAGCTATTAATGACAAATCATCTGATTGGAACATCATTTGTGTGGGGTTTCCAATTGAGTAATAAAAAGAGTTTATATTAAATTTATTTTTAATACCATTAATGGATCCTCTAACCTTGACATTTGTTTTTATCATTGTTTAATCCTCACATTAATCTTACATCTCAAAGTCCTCTTTAACTTATTATTAATATTATTATTATTTGTAATTTATATAGTTTAACCTCCTTGTAGTTCGACCTCGGTCTTGTCAGGTTATTTATTACTTCGACACTACTACGCTTGGGAGAAGACATCAACTCTTTGATCGTGTCAATAAATCGCCTTTGAAAATAGACCAATTTTCTTCAAAAAAGGCAGGTCACTTAAGATAATGAGATCATTTTCTTTTTTCCTTTGTTAACAAAGCTTTCTATGCAAAACATTGAGGAGTTTTGCTTCGTAAGCATTATAAAAAAGGGCATCTCTTGCTACCCAATTTTTATCCATCTTTTTGATAAATTTTCTGAAAATCCAAAAATAGCGAAAAAACAATGAAAATCCAAAAAATATATATTTTTAATAAATTTGCATAGTTTTTAGCATTTTTAACATTATCTCAAAAAAAAAATTAAATCTCAAAGGTCTTTTGAACGCATTCTGCTTTTAATGCATTATTTTCAAAATTATTGGTTTACTAAATTGAGGGGACATTGATATTGCTCCTTTTTAGAAAGAAAAAAGTTCAAATACAAATATTTTACTAAGCATTTGAAAAAAAAAAGAAAAAAAAGAAAAAAAATGATTTCTTCTCTATAAATAGAGAAGAAAAAAACCGGAATGAAAAGGGGCAAAAAAATTCACAAAGAGAGTGAGTGGCAATTTTGAAAAATTAAAGGAGAGGAACCTTAAACCACACAAAAAACCCTAAAAAACCTTAACCCTTTCCTTCTTCTCTTAGAAGCCCCACCCCCCTCCAACCTCAGCTTACTTCTCTCCTCAGTCATGACCTCACCCTCTTGGGACACAAACAAGCCTCCCCTTCTCAGCACCAGCCTCTCCTCTCTTAGCCGGAGAAAACTGATCTTCCCCCTCACTCTATTCAAACACAGTGTCCTCCACCTTAACCCCACAAAGCCTTCTTCCTAATAGAACCTGTCGACCACAACCTCCTCTCCATCTTTCTCGATCTCTTTATCTCCATAAACATCGAAGCTTCCCCTCAGCAGTGTCTTCTTCTCTTTTAATTCCCTTTAGCTCCAGCCCCACAGACCAGCCTCTAATAGTAACCCACACACAGCAGCCCCTTAGATCTAGCCCCATTTCCACTTAAACGACAAATCAGACCACTTTATTCTCCTCCATCTTTGCCGGCCAGACCCGACAGAAGCCCAACTGCCGATAGCCTTTTGGCCTTCCTGCTAGCTATCTGAAACAAATAAGAAAGGAGAATAAGCAGAAAGAAAACAGATCTAAAGAGAGAGATGCAGATCTAAGAAAGGAGAAAGGAGAGATGCAAATCTGAAAACAAAAAAAAAAACTAAAATCGACTGCTTGTGTTTTTTTTTTTTTCAAGTGACTGTGAGATTTACCGCTGGTGCAGAAGGAAGAGGAGAAGAAGCCAAACTAGATCCACCCATTTTCAGGTTTTGCCTGCAGTGACGCGTGAACCCACGCGCCTCTAGCGGTGGTGGCACGTGGAGCAACGTGTCGCCACTGTTCCTGAAGTGCTAGAGGTCTGCTCGACATTGTTCTGAATTTTATGGGGTTTTATTTTGTAAAGTTCAAATTGTTTAATGTACTATTTGTTTAGTTTTAAATTTTTATAATTTGTAGCTTGCAAATATGGATGTAAAAAAAAGGCAAAAAATATAGTAAAAGAGAATGTGTGTGTTTGTATTTTTGTATAGATTTTTTTTTATAAACCGCAAAGATAAAAGAAGAATTTAATATTTTGATTTGCTCATGGTAAAATATTATGAACTTGCATGTAAGTGGTATTTATAATATCCGATAAAAAGACAACAATTTTAAAACTTCTTTATCACATTAAACCACGAAGCAACTTACCTCATGTAGGGTGCGTTAGTGGTACTAATACCTTTCCTAGCTACAATCAGTCTCTTACCCGTGAATCTCTGACAAAACCAGTACATTCGGGTTTCCTAGTGACCTTGAACCAAATACTAGGTGGCGAGTCCCACCAATCAACCAAACAAACAAAAATCACCAACAATGTCGCGCTGGCACGTGCAACAATGTCCCTGTAACAAAAACAACATGGATACAAAAATTGTGAATAATCTAAACACAATAATAATAACTAGAAGGATGTTATCATTATTTTTTGTTATCAACTAAAGGCAAGTGCATTCTTTCATTCATTTCTTATATACATTGTACAATCCTCATTATTTTACTAGATGTATTATCCTCATTCATATGCTCCAACCTCTCTATAGGAGTGGTGGGGCCGAAGTTTAATCTTTGATTGGTTAATTACTTCACCTTAACCCGGTGATCCACTTTGGATCTTCTTAACTGTAACTAATCAAAATATTTAAACTCGGTTGTTTGTCTTGAATGTCATTAACCAAACTATTAACAAAAGTCAAATCTGCCATCTCTTACAGATACCATTAGCTGAAGCCAATCATCATAATCAACTCGGCCATACATCTTCATACTACCAGGATGGATTGTTAGTTTCGATTCGTGGGCCTCCTTAAGTATTTTTTTTCCCCTTCAAACCCCTGTCATTAGGCATATATATCCAATTCCACATCCATAATATTCCATTTTCTGTCATCCTAATTGGAGAATCCTTACTTCCCTTCATCCCATCCCTCTCATTAAGTACATTTGTATCTCTCCTGTGTGCCTCCCAAATCTTATCCCACAAAACTGGTTGAGCCCTTAAGTTAGCTAACAACGAACCCTTTGCCCCTATATTCAATTAAACTTGTAAACTCCCTAACTCCAAAAGTTCCTTACGATCTCCTACTATTAATCCATTAATCATTTCCTTGGTTTTTCAACTCACAGCATCAACTATAATATTTGCTTTTCCCGGGTGATAATCAATTATGCAATCGTAATCTTTGATTAGTTCTACCCACCTTCTTTAGCACATGTTCAATTCCTTCTGCGTCATCAAGTACTTAAGGCTTTTGTGATCGGTAAACATTTGTGCTTGAGCGCCATATAAGTAATGTCTCTAAACTCGTAAGCTAAATACAACTATGACTAATTCTAAATTGTGCATCGGGTAATTTACCTCATGTATTTTCAGTTGTCTGGAGGCATAGGCAATTATCTTATCATGCTGCATTAGTACACACCCCAGTCCCTTCTTGGAAGTATCACTATATACTACAAACCCTTCTGGTCCTTTTAGGAGGGCCAACACTAGAGCCAATATGAATCTTTTCTTAAGCTATTAGAAACTCTCCTCACACTCCCTTGTCCAATCGAATTTGACTCCCTTACGAGTCAATTAGGTCATTGGGGAGGTTATCCTTGAAAATCCTTTGATGAATCTCTGATAGTACCTTGACATTCCCAAGAAGTCAGATTATTGTTAATGAACGAATAATAATTACACTTTTTGATGAATAAATAATAATTACACTTAGAAACTGGTCATAGAAATGTTAAATCAAACCACTTATGACTTTTCTAATATTTTGAGGATCATGACAGATTGTTAGACATTGTACTTAATCTTCAAATATAAATCAATCAATTTTTGAATTGATAATAAACTAATTTATTTAATCCTATTTTATTTAGGTTGTGATTTATGTTTGAATCAACTTATTAGGGAACCTAATGGGTCACACAAATAAGAACCATTGGTCAAAAATTAAAATGGGATGATTAATCAAGTGTGACTTGATTGTAAATAAATTTTAGAAATTGAGGAATAAAATATAATTTATTCTTGAAATTACAATTCTAGACCTAAAAAAAATCAAGTTGGGACTTAAATGAATGAATTTTTAAAATTGCTATTAAATAATATAGGTGGTATTATTTAGAGGGTAAATTGATATGTTTTTATATTTATAGGGTTTTCATGTTTCCCTATAATAGAAAGTTAAACTTTTAAAATTTTTGTGTAATAAGTAGTGTAGAAACTATGCAAGTTACAAAACTCTTTAAAAACACAAGAAAAAAGCTAGCACTCAAAGGCAAAGCAATCCATCTCTTTTAAAGGGTTTTAAGAGATTTCTCATTAGTGATTCATTAGAGGTTGGACACTTGGAAGACTTGTGATTTGCAACAACCTAGCTTTGAAGTAATTATTCACAACCAAAAAGAACATTTGATCTTAAGGTAATCTTTGTATAAACCTTAACCAACCCTAAAGATGTCTAATAGAATCCTTGGGATTTCTAAAAAAAATTAAATTTATTGTTTCCATAACATTTATATGTTTAGAGAAACCCAACAATGGTATTAGAACCATTATTAGATAATAGAGTTGTTAATTGCATGTATTAATTGTTATTGGCATTAATTTTATGTCCAAATATTATTTTTCCCAAAAGTAATTTTTCTCTCATGATTTTTCTAAAACAAAAGAGGTTTTGACTATTGTTTTGGCCAAATCTGATTGAAATCCACCATTGAATTTTTCTAAAAAAATCATATGTTTGCTAGAAAAAGCACTAATGACGACAGTAGTCTCACACTACAAGAAAAGTTGGAAGGTCAACTCAAACCACTAATAACTTTTCTAATATTTGAGGAATCATAATAGGTTGCTAGATGTCATAACCGAATTTTCAGGTTTCCCCCAAAATAATCTTTTTTCTTTTAAATCCAAAAAAAAAAAAACTAGCAACTTGACAATAACAAGTTGAGAAGGCTTTCAAATGTATAAAGGAACCAAACTAAAATTCTTAACAAAAATCTGGAACCCAATTATGTCCAAGTGTGGAAGATAATGCAAATATAAAGTCAAATTAAATAATTATTGGACAGATTTGCAGAAAAATTAAGTTTAAGGACTAAATTAGACTTTTAATAGAAACATGGGTCCAATCAAATGTTTAATTAAATTTAAGAATTAATTTAGGTCAAACTAAAATAATTAATTAAGTGCAAGGACTTAATTAAATTTTTAATGGGTCAAATTAATTTTATTAGGGACTTAATTGGTGAAAAATTAAGTTTGAAAGCCTAATTTAGGCTAAATTGAGAAGATTGGAATTTTAGAGAATCAAATTAAATTTTTCTAAACTTAGTTGAGTGAATTCAGGACAAAATTGCAAGAAAATCAAAGTTTGGGAGTCAATTAAGGGTCAAATTGAAGAAATTTAGAACCAAGGACCTTGTTGCAAAAGAAGCACGAATTTGGAGACCCAATTCAATTGAAAATAAGGGTGAAATTGAAGAGATTAAAGGTTTGAAGGTTAATTAGGGATGAAATTGAAAATACCCAAGATCAAGGACCAAGTTGAAAAGGTGCTAAACCCAGGGCATCATTTTAAAACTTGGCAAGGTGCAGTTGAATTGATTCTTAGAATCAAAATTCAATTAAGGACTTAATGGAACAAATCAAAAATTGGGGAATGAAATTGAAAAAGGAGAATTAAACCTAATTTAAACCCAAAATGCCAAAATGACATCGATTCATTTAAATGAAATGACATGTTTTATTTGAAATGACATCGTTTTGTTAAATTTATTTCTAAAAAATAGAGAAACGATGTCGCTTTAAAGCTTAATATTCACTACCTTCGTTTTCAATAATTTCTAGTGGTTCAACATGACGCCTTTGAAGCTGATTTTAAGTTAAGATTGGTGTAGCCTAGATAAAAAGGCGTCCCTAGAGTAACTTTAGGTTGAAAACCTATTGGGTAAATAAAGAATGGTTCCCACTAATTAGGTTAACTGGATACATTAGTTATTCATGTTCATTTGTTATAGGCAGTTGGAAGGCATTCAACATGTGTTGAGGAGTTGAGGTTTAGCCAAGTATATTGGGTTGTTTAAGGATTTTGATTCTTTAGCCGAGTTAAAAGCCATCAGACATGATTAGGGGTAGTTTGTATTAGTCCACATAGGTGAACGGGAAGGGAAATCCCAAGTCAACCCTAATTACTTAGTATGGAGAAGCAATGGATTATTCGAGGTACTTGAAAGCATGGGAATGCAAGGCCAAATGGTAGTTAGCAAAGTGAGATCATCTATCAATGACGAACAACATGGAAAACAGAAAGTCACTTCACATTCTCACTAGTAGAAAAACACATAGAGAAATTCAACTTTAATGAAACCTCGTCAATAGGAATTGCTTGAGTTCTTTTTGAAACAATTTTGTTTTAAATTAACATTAAAATGGTTTTCATGTTTGGAAATGGCTTTGAAATTCCAAAGATTTCCTGTGAAAGCAACTTCTTGTAAAAAAACAAACACTATTTCACACAACATCATCCCTTTGAAAATCCAAGTAAACAAAATAGAATAAAATACTTAGGGGCATGATCAACCTGGGGGTAACTCAAGAAACGCAATAAAGTTGGCTTCATGATTCCTCTTCTAGGAAAATAGAGAATAAGAAGTAAAGCTGACAATCTTTAAGATATAAATTTTCAAACAGTGGGATATGTTGATATAATCTGAGAACATCAAATGAGCATCCCTTCCCTAAGGTCATGATCACAAGTTATGGCTTGAATAAGCAAAAGAGAAAAGCCATGGAAGCTTGTTACGAGGATAGAAGCTTTGAAAAAAAGAAGTCCATAAAGAAAAGGGACTTATATTTCTCAAGTAAGAATACAAGTATATTAATCACAACACACTGTATATTGACCTTTTCAGTGAGTCCAAGGAAACAATCCTTGATGGACTTGAACTTTTCCAGTAAGATGCTGAGTCCGGCAAGTCTCCTGCTATTTACAAATGCAAAGTTTTCAAAGACTGGATCTTTGACACTTTTTTATTGTGCTTTCTAGCCCTCACCTACTAGATAATGCACTTTCTAGCCCTATTTATTTTTTTCTGAGTGTGCTTTCTAGCCCTTATATACCAAATAGTGCATTTTCTAGCCCTATTTATTTTCTCTCAAGTACATTTTCTAGCCCTCGCATACCAGATAGTGTGTGCTTTTTAGCTCTATCTATTTTGATTTGAGTGCGCTTTTTAGCCCTATCTATTTTGATTTGAGTGCGCTTTCTAGCCCTCACATACTAGAATAATATGCTTTCAAGCCCTATCTATTTTCTCACGAGTGCGCTTTTTAGCCCTTATATACTAGATAGTAAGCTTTCTAATCATACATATTTTCTTTTTAGTGCACTTTCTAGCCTTCACTCATTAGATATTATGCTAGCCCTATCTCTTTTCTTATAGTGTGCTTTCTAGCCCTCGCATACCAGATAATGCGTTTTCTAACCCTTTCTATTTTTCTTTTGAGTAGGCTTTCTAGCTCTCACATACCAAATAATGTACTTTCTAGCCCTATCTATTTTGTTTCTGAGTGCACTTTCAAGCCCTCACTTCTAATGCTTTTGGAAGGATTGACCATTTCTTGATTTGGTAAATGCATAATCTCTCATCTTTTCTTTTTTATAAGCTTACTATCTAAAGTCCCTTACAAGACTTTCTGTCATAAGCATTGAAAAGAGGGAGCAACTGTCATACAATTTTTTGGTTTCCCCTAAAATTATCCTTTTCTTTTAAAATTAAAAAAAAAAACTAACAACTTGGCAAAAGTAGACTGAGAGGGCTTCCAAATGTATGGAGGAACGAAACTGAGATTTTTGACAAAAATCATGAACCCAATTATACCCAAGTTTGAAAGACAATGCAAATATAAGGTCAAATTGAAAAATTATTGGATGGATTTGCATTAAAAATAAGACTAAATCATTAGACTTTTAATCGGCTAATTTGATTTAATCATGGATCTAATTAAAGATTTAATTGAACTTAAGAATTAATTTAGGCCAAATTAAAAGAATTTATTAAGTTCAAGAAACTTTTAATGGGTCAAATTAATTTTTTTAAGGACTTAATTGGTGAAAAAATTAAGTTTGAAAGCCTAATTTGGGCTTAATTGAGAAAATTAAAATTTTATAGGACCAGGTTAAATTTTTCCAAACTTAATTGGGTGAAATCAGGGTCGAAATTGTAAGAAATTGAAGTTTGGGGATCATTTAAAGGCCAAATTGAAGAAATTTGGAACCAAAGACCTTTTTTCCAAAGGCGTTCGAATTCGTGGACTTAATTCAATTGAAAATAGAGGAGAAATTGAATAAATTAGAAGTTTGAACGTCAATTGGGTGAATAATCATTTGTTCATCCCGGTCATCCACTTAAGATGTCACTAGCTGAAGTTAATTATTTATTAATTCGGGTCATCCACTTAAGATGCTATTAGCTGAAGCTAATCATTTGTTCATTCATCCACTTAGGATGTCATTAGCCGAAACTAATCATTTATCCATCCTGGTCATTCATTTGTCAGTCTTAGTCATCCACTTATGATGCCATTAGCCGAAGTTAATCATTTATACATCCCGGTCATTCATTTGTCAGTCTCGTTCATCCACTTAGGATGTCATTAGCCGAAACCAATCATTTGCCAGTCACGATCATCCACCTTGGATGCCATTAACCTAAGCTAATCATTTATCAGTCCTAGTCATCCACTTAGGATGTCATTAGCCGAAGCTGATCATTAACCCATCAAACATTCCAGAGGCAGTATATGTAATCACTATAACATAATATTATATCCTTTGTAATACACCAACAAACATTTCATAACAGTTTATTATTTAGTATAACACAACCATAGACCCTTCATATTTTTCATCCAACCATTCATGACGGTTAATGTTCAATACAATACAACAATAAATCCCTCGTAATACTCATACAAAAATTCATCACAATTACATTCAATAAAATACAACAATAGAGTCCTCGTAATACTCATATGACCATTCATCACAATTAAATTCAATAAAATACAATAATAGATTCTTTGTAATACTCATACAAAAATTCATCACAATTACATTCAATAAAATACAGCAGTAAAGCCCTCGTAATACTCATACGACCGTTCATCACAATTATATTCAATAAAATACAACAGTAGATTCTTTGTAATACTTATACAACCATTCTTCACAATTACTTTTAATAAAATACAATAGTAGATCCTTCAAAATACTCAAACAACCATTTGTTAGCAACCCAAATTCATAATAGCCCAATCAACATCTTATAGTCGGTTTAATATTCATTGCAACACGATAATACATCCACCTCAAACAAGTCATTTCAAAACATTAACATTTTCATCATTATTTCAACATTCATCAAGAACTCAATCAACATTTCATATTCATTTCGACAATCATCCAGAATTTAATCAAACACTTCATTGTCGTTTCATCATTCAATAAGGATTTAATAATATATCATCATAAGTAAATCATTTCAAAACATAAACATCATACGAGAAAAAGATGGGAAACACCTACCCATTCCTCCTATGGGGTGTCCTTACCCAGTCAAAGGTTCGATCACTGTTGCTCCACCTAACACATCAATGGTTACAAATCAGCAGATTTGCATTCTGAAATCACATTCATCACCATACTTATTTCAAGAATCCATATGTTCACATTCAAATGTTCCACATTTTACACAATTATACAATAAAATCGTTACAAGCATTTAAGTCATTTTTGACATGGGAGTCTATTAAAGAAATTAGCTGCAAAAACTAATTTGTTGGTGACTCAAATTTTGGCAGCGAAAACTGAATCATTGGTGACATATAATTCAACTGCAAAAACTAATTGGCTACAAGCACCATAGAATTTGGCAGCAAAATTGATTTGTTGTAGGCCACACAATTCGGTGACGAAAACTAATTTGCTGCAAAGCCCACAATTCAGCAACAAAAATTGATTCACCGCCACCAACACAATTCGAAAGTGAAAACTGGTTTGCTACAGGTCACATAATTCGGCAGTGAAACCAGATTCGCTGCGGACAATGCAATTCAGCATGGAACATTGATTCGCCGCATACGCCAGAATTCGGCAGCAAAAACTAATTCGCTGCTACACCATAATTCGACAGCAAAAACTGACTCGCTACAAGCAACACGATTCGGAAATGAGAATTGGCTCGCTACAGTTTGGCGGAGAGAATTGATTCACTACGGACAACACAATTCGGCAAAAAAAACTAACTTGTTGAGGGCAACACAATTTGGCAGCGAAAACTGAGTCATTACGGACAACACAATTCGACAATGATAAATGACTTGATACAGGCAACAGTCTTGCTACAGGCAACACAATTTAGCAGCGAGACTGACTTCTTGTTGACACAGAAATTATTGATGAAAACTAAGTTACTGCGGACTCAGAAATCATCAACACAACCCATGTCGTTGTCGATTCACAAATGGGTAGAGGCGACAAAATTGTTATTGATTTCACTTCTTCCCTTTAGTCAAGCGTAAAGCTTATGCTATGTTTTCCTCCTTTGTAACACTTCCTAGCTAAAATTTGGACATATACTAACAACAATCATACCCCAATTCCTATCAGAAAAGCATGAATAGTGCACCATCAAATCTCAACTTGCACATTTGATTTAGGTTCTTCTAACTACTAGCTCAAGTCATACAAATTCATTCATCACATAACAAAATCAATGGATTATCATGGGACAAATTCCTTTTTATCTTTGACATGTTCTTAAGGCTTAATATCAATACAGTTCTACACATATGCTCAATCTATTTCATTTCTGCAAGTATAATCACCACAATTTGCCCCAATCATGCCTTCATTCATTTGACCTATGTTTATGTAATTCCACCACATTTGTTTTCATAAGCACCTCACAATTACAATTTACAAATACATATTTATTCCCTTGATTCACAACCACAAATGTCCATTCATCATATCAACAAAACCAAAGCATTACATGAATGTAATTCTTGTTTCAACTGCGACATGTTTCTTCAAGATTTATTAACAACGCAAGCTTGCACTTACATCATTTCAACATATTTTTATGTAACTACATCAACCAAACAAGCTGAAATCATACCATTAACACAACTATAATTCTGTTTTTGTTTATGTTTCATATGATCTAACATCTCTAATAAGGTTGTCATCTATGCATTTTATTCCTTTAATACATATTTTGTCCAGCCCTTACCAAGGCCAGCCAACTTTCCAAGTTTGTGTGTTCAGATTTGCAATATATGTTTTGTTAAATATTATGGAATTAAGTCCCTCATTCAGCCCCATTTTTGTCCCTCCTTTTAGCTTATCTCTTTCCTCAATAGTTGGAGTAAAATTCCTAGGCCATGTATCCATAGTTTTCTTCCTCTTTTCGGTTTTAAGGCCTTTAGAACAGGTGGACAAGGACATGGTTCATACCTTACGGATTTAGTATTTTTGGGATAGGTTTGACAGTACCTTTCCCCTTATGCTCCCGATTTCTTCTTCCTCTTCCTCTCTTTCACTTTCTCCTCCTCCTGTCAGTTTCCAACCGATTTTAGGCCTCTACTCCCTTCATGTTTGTAGCTATCCAGCCTTATCTCAAGCTCTCCCTTCTCTCTCTCACGCCTGAGGCACATACAGTAGAGTTGTTGAGTTCTCTTTGGGAAGGAGGAAAGAACAAGAGCATACGAATTATTTTGGGAAGAGGGAAGGGGGGCAAGAGCATACAACTGTATTTATAACCCCCAAAGTGTGCTAGGGTGTTTGGGTGCTGGACCAAGGCTGTCCTTATCCCCCATTTGGGTTATCTTGGGCTTGTTTCTATTCCCATTCTCTCCTAGGATAGGTCGGGCTAACTCTAATTTATGTTAGGTTTTACATTGTTGCTACCAATTCAAAAATCGACAATAAAAACTATGTCATTGCCGATTCCAAAATCAAAAGCCAACTATGCTGTTGTCGATTCAGAAATTGGCAGCCAAAAACTATGTCGCTGCCGATTCAAAATCAATAGAAAAAATTGTATTGTTGCCAATTTAGAAATCGGTAGCCCAAAATTATGTCGCTGTCAATTCAGAAATCAGTAGCCAAGAACTGTGTCGCTACCAATTTCTGAATCGGCAGCGATGATGGAGTCATTTCGGATTTACTTCTCTTTTTTTTTTTTGTGTTTACATTCCAAAATTTACTTCTAACTTTTATGGCATCATCCATTTAGTCTATTTAATCTTAATATATTGATAATCAAGTCGACAAGATCCATCTTTCTATTTCTCAGCTTTTTTATCAACCTAACCTTAAGCAAGGTTATAATATCTTCTTTAATTTCTGCGTGAATTTAATCTAATGACCAATTATTTATTCCTAACATAACATGTTTAAACACAAATTTCATAGCAATCCAAACAAACAATTTTATTCATACATAATGCTAGTTGGTCAAAGCTCTCTCTTAGGGTAACATGATTTTTTCTTCAATATTTTTTTTTTATTAAAGACACTTCATTCATTCATTTCTCATTCAACGTAACACAAAGTAGTTAAACAAATTACTACTCCCTCTTTTTCCTTAGTGTGGCCGAAATTGATTCCAAGCGAAGACGTAGTTCCCTTTTCATTCTTTTTTTCTCATTATTTCACCTCCATCACACCCTATCATAGTCCACACAACTCAATTTCAAAGCAATTCACATTTTCTCCAAATTGACTCCTAAAACCCTAACATTAATTTATAAAATTAAGCATAAATTTTATTTATAATCTTGCTTAAAACTCCTTACCTTGTAAAAAAATGAACTTTGAATCACAATCAATCAAAACATTTCCACACTTCCTTTTTTCCCCTCCTTGTTGTGAGTTTCTCTCTCTAGTGTCCCAAGTTCCTTCACTTGTTCTTCTTTAATTCTTGTGTTTGAACAATTAAACACTCTCCCCTTCTCAAATAAACCCTTAATCTTGGTTTTTCTCTAACTGTTTAGTGTAAAATTGAAAAAAAAAAAGAAGAAATGTTTCTTCTCTTCCTCTCTACTGAACTAACAACTTATAAGGAGAATGAAAAGAGGATTTTTTTTTGTTCTATTACCATTTTACCCTTTGTTAACTCATGTCTCTTAATTTTCAGGTAAAATTCTTGACTTCTGATGTTACCTCGATATTAAAATTGATTACTTTTATTTTGTATTTCTCAATCTCTTCCCAAATAATTTTTTTGTTGCCTTATTTAAGATTTTCCAAGGATTTCAAAACAACTCTTTTAATTTAATTTATCTAACTCTGATCGGATTTTAATATCCTGTTAACCAAAGGAGATTTTTAACTAGGTTTTTTCAGCTTTATTTAGGACATTTTACCTAGCATAAATATGGTTATTTAACTTGTTTTAGGTTAAAAAATTTTAATAAGAGATGGATTAATTATTCAAAAATAAAACTTGTGTGTGATAGAGTTTGCTCTTATTATTGGTTCACCATGGAACTACTCAGATTTATCAAATAATTAACCAAGTTTCATGGTATCTTCTATACTTATTGTTCATGTTTTTTTTTATAAACGATGGGTGGGGGTTCAATTTCTATAGCTTTGGTGTTTCTGTACATATTATCGTTGTGTCAAGCTCAATCATAAGCTTGAGTTCAACTTTCTAAGGAATGACTGATTTGATTGTGGGTTTTTGGATTTTTATATCCACATGTATTCTTTAACTTAATGTATACAATGTCAGGGATGTACTAAGCAAGTTTGTACTCCACCTATACCCCTATATGCATAAAGGTCTCTCATAGCCTACCACATTTTCATCTTACTAATATATGTGTAAATGATATTTGTTCCTCATTAATGTCCGTGTAAGGATACTTGTCCTTTGTTAATATTTATGTAAGAGATATTTATCCCTCATAATGCATGTGTAAATGATATTTATCTTTTGTAATGTTACAAGGGTGGAATGACTTTCCACCCTCCTCATTCAAGCAAAATGACAAGATTTAGATGGTATAAATACCCCTTGAACTACCTGGTAAAAGGTTCACAATTTTTTTATTCTTAACATATACATATAACACTATTTTCTCTTACATAACATTTATTATATACTAAAAAGGAATAAACAATCTTGTTATTGGGATTTTATGTTCTTTTACATATTTATTACACACTCTCTATAATATTGTTTTGTAGGTATTAGGCTTCCTACATCAAGCTACCACCTTTCTAAGTATCTTGGATTTTGAAACACTATCACCATTTTTTTTTGTTTTTACCTTCTATTTATTTTTATATCTCTAAAAGTTTAAAACTTATTCTACCATTTTTAAAACAAACTCAACATTCTTAGTGGAGAAAATTTAGAAAAATAAATTTGAATATGTAGCTAATGTGGTGAATATTAAAACAATATGATATTATATGCTTTTTGAAAACATTTCCAAACTAAAAAAAAAATAGTTCTGATGTTTAAGTTGTAACTATTAATATTTATAGCATAGATGGGTGATAGAAAAAAAAAACTGTTCTATTATCTTTAATCTTATTAAAAATTATTATTTTTTAATTTCCTCTCATCATTTTTTTTTTTGAAAATCTATACCTTTTCTACGCTATAAGCATAAATAATTTAAATATTATAGAATTTTTTTAAATTTCAATCCAGGTCAATAAGCTAAGCCCAAGTACTCCTCAATCTAAAAGACCCTAGCCCAAGTGTGTCATCAAATCCAAATTCCCTTTCATTTTTTCCCGCCTTCTTAAATCACAACACACCCCCGCGCGCACTAAAATCTCACCATCAGCTCTCTCAACAGAAAAACAAAATCCCTAATCTCACACTGAAAATGTCGTCGTGGAAAATATTCTCCGACTCCGGAAAAAATTTCCGATGGGAAGTCACCGGCCAAATCATCCACACGAAACCCGAACCTAAACAAAGCGGAGCCCTAATCCCCCCTTCCAGCTCCAAAACTCACCTCCCTTCCATGGCCGATCTCTTACTCCAAGGTATTTCGATATGGTTATATATATAGCTGTATCAGTTATATTACATGTATTTATGTGTGGACCGTGTTTCTGTGTGTGTGAAGGATGTCCGAAACTTCTAGAGAACGGAAATGCACCGATTTTCCGCACAGGATCAGGGAAATCGGTTGCGTTAAAACAGTCTTCGATTGCGAAAGCGTTATCTGTCCTCAGAGACGATGATGATGCAGGTGCCTCTTTCTCCATAATTATTTATAAATCCCAACAACTATGTTGCATATCTAAAATTTGGGAATTTAAATTTCTCAATGATTTTTTTCCATTTACGTATTCTTTTAGTTTATTAAATATGTCAGCGCTTGATTAATTTTTAGCCTTTTAAATTTCGTTATAAACCTCAAGACTCATGTTAAGTACCTAAAATATTGGGAATTTTTTAGTTTCGTGTTAATTATGTTGCTTGATTGGTAATTGTTATTTCAGATTTCTGGCAGGATGTCTTTAATTTCAAAATTTATTGATGTTAAGTTGGTTGTATATTGTGCTGTTGGGGAAATAGATTTCTTTAGTTCTGTTTGTTTGGCAGGTGAAGCTTGTGTGGGAGAGAATGAATTTAGTTTTTCGAAGCTTCGCAAGAAAGGGAATGAAGATAATGGAAATGCACCAATTTTCCATACAGGATCAGGGAAATCGGTTGTACTGAAACAATCTTCGATTGCAAAAGCGTTGTCTGTTCTTGGTGATGATGATGGATATTCTGGCAATCCAAGTAACTGTTTTTCCCTCTGATATTTTCCTTTGAGGTGTTTTTTTTTTTAATTATTAAATATGCAATTGTGAGCCCTAAATATCTCACTGTAGACCTAAAATTTGACGATTTTTGGTCTCGGGTTATCCATGTTGTTGTATGGACTTGTAAATGTTACTCTTATGGAAGGCCTTTTGTTTTATCTTTGTTTTATTTTGGCAGGTGAAGTGCATGGTAGAAATAATGAACGTTGTTTCTCTAATTCTCTTTTCCATACTGGATCTGGGAAATCAGTTGATATATCTTCTGCTGGTTTGGTTAGAGCGAAGAGGTTGTTGGGAGTGGAGGAAGAAAATTATAGTTCTAATTTTCAAGGATTTAAATGTCCAAGGAAATCTTCCACTGTCAATGAGCAATTTGGGTGGCGGGATGTAATGCATTCAGGGACGAAAGTCAGTATGAAAAATAATGGGGTTATTGGTGATGATTTGCCAGCTCCTAGGTCTTCTTTAGTTTCTAAGACTGTTATTTTAGAAAGTGAATTGACGAAGGAGGTCAATACAAACTTGTTGACACCTGAAATACAAAAACCACCTCCAATTAAATTCCATACTGCCGGTGGAAGATCCCTATCTGTTTCCAGTGAGGCATTGAAACGTGCAAGGAGTCTTCTTGGTGACCCAGACCTAGGTTTTTTCTTAAATGAGGGAGATGCAGTTGATCAGGGCCTCTCGGTTTTTGAAGATAGTGGATTTGGTGATGCTTCATCAACCAAGGAAAATGGTTTTTACTCTGCTTTTACCCATCCTAGAGCCTCAAGTAAACATATCTCAAAAACTTTCATTTCACCTCTTAAATCATCTGCAAACCATGTCCAGTCATCTATTAATCCAAAAAATGTTATTTCGGGGAGTAACTTGATAAAGAAATTTGATGCTGTTCACAATGACAGCATCTGCAAAGTTAATAACAACGCGACTTATGTACAGAAGCCTGTAAGGAATGGGCTCTGTACATCTGCTACAATGGTTGCTAATTCTCTGGATAATGTTACTGGCTCAAGGATGAATTCACTTCAAAGGACTAGCTCCAGGATGAATCCACTTCAAAAGTCATTGTGTGCGCCATTGCTTGATATTTCAAATACAATTGGCACAGCTTACTCAAATAACGGACAAGCTAATGGAGAGAAGAGGAAACTTGGAAGGGGAATTTCTATTTCTCCATTTAAAAAGCCCCGCAGTTCCAAATTCACCACCCCTTTGAACAGGAATGTCTCATCTGTTCCCAGTGGTAATTCACGAGGCTTTTAATTAACTTCTTTTTGCATCTGCTATCAAAATTTATGTTTCCCATTCAAGGTATATGTTCAAACAGGTTTATCTACTGTATCATATGAAAGTTCCAGCTGTAGAAGAAAAGTTTCCACTAGATATCCTTTCCAGGTTCCTAGAATGTATATCAAGGAATACTTTGGAGGGCATTTATCAGATAAGCGCCTGGTATATACATTTTCAACATAGTTATTTATGTTTTGTCAAGGTCGTGTTGGTTATTATCACTGAAGATTGTTCTTTGTAGTCGGAGTACTTTACAAATCAAGTAAGACAGATCAAGTCAAATAATGCAGATAAGTACATGTTTTGCGATGAATCTGGCCGAGATAGCATTGGAGCTGAAGCATTCTATGACATGTTGCTTCAGTCTGGAGCTTTGTCACAATATGCTTCTAAAGAGTAACTTTCCACTGTCTCTTTTCATATTTCATTGGGAGAGTTTTTTTTTCCCAGAGTTACAATAGTCAGTTTGATAATCCATTTGAAGTTTGTAAAAGATTTTGTTTTTTCAAACTTTGGACATGGATGTTGCAAGAGTAAAAATATAAAAAGTTAGTAGCACCAGTTGCCATTGTAATTGACATAATGATGTGAATTTTCAGAAGGTTGTCAAGTTTTGTTAAGATTGATTTCTTGTTGCTGTCAACTTCAATTCTATTTACAGTTTATGGTCATTCCATGAACTTTTTAATCAGTGCTCTTATGTACAAAAAATATTTTTTTTCGACCTGTCGCTTTGCATTTTATTAACTGATTCAGCTTCGTATTTATCCATCAAGGTGGGTTATAAATCATTACAAGTGGATAGTTTGGAAACTTGCATGTTATGAGAGATGCTGCCCAGAAAAATCTTCTGCAAAATTTTTGTCAGTCTCCAATGTGCTTGAGGAATTGAAGTACAGGTATTTTAATTCTTTCAAGCTATACATTTCTCTTGAATTTAGAAGAGATTCGTGACAACCACATATTATTCATTTCCATAGATACGAGAGAGAAGTAAATCATGGCCATCGATCTGCAATTAAGAGAATTCTGGAAGGGGACGCACCACCTTCTTCAATGATGGTTCTATGTATCTCTTCCATCTACTTCGGTTGTGAACCAAAGGTAGAGGTTCCTTCAGTGGCATTAAACGGGGCTGAACATAGTAATGCTGCAAAACTGGAACTGACCGATGGGTGGTAGGGAACTGCCAAATTTATTATCATGCACTCAACATTTGAGGTCCTTTGAAGTGTAAAAGTATCTCTGTTTCACAGGTATTCAGTGGATGCGCTTCTGGATATATCACTTTCAATGCATCTGGATGCTGGGAAACTGTTTGTGGGACAGAAACTTCGAGTACGATATTCGTTTCCATGTTTTTCACATTCTTTTTTATGATTGGAGCCCTTTTAGATTGGCTTTGCTCACTTCCTATTTATTTTTCCTCTTGTCAAGATATGGGGAGCAGGATTATGTGGTTGGGCTGGTCCTGTGTCATCCTTCGAGGTTCTTGCAGGCTTTAGATTTCTTAATGGAGTTGAATTGTTTAATCTTTTACATCCTTTTAATACCAAACTTTCTCACATTTTGGTTTAAATTTTAGGCATCGAAGACTGTTAGTTTGTCATTGCATATAAATGGGACTTATAGAGCTCACTGGGCTGATCGAATGGGATTCTGTAAGCATCTTTTGGATTATGCAAAGTTTTTTGCTTGAGATTTACATTGATGTGGCATATTTGTAAATGTTTCTCTTTGCCTTCTTATGCATAACTATTTGAATATTTTTCCATAGGTAAGGGAATTGGTGCTCCTTTGGCTTTTAGGTGCATCAAGAGTAATGGCGGTCCTGTCCCTCGGGTGTTAGTTGGAGTCACACGGGTTTACCCTGTTCTATACAAGGATAAGTAATGTGAATTAATCATTTTTGCTGCTTAATTGAAGTGCATTTGGTTCTTTCAGTATGGTAATTTTTCTCCATTTCTCACTCTAGATTAAGTAATGGCAGCAGAACTATTGTGAGGTCAGAGAGAATGGAGGCTAAACTGGTGCAATTGAATAACCAGAGGTGACTTCCATTCTACTGACATAGCCATTTTGTTTTTTTGATAGATCAGCCTAGTATATTTTAATTTAGTTTTTTTTTCCCTTTCCTAAAGAGAAAACATTGTTATCAGCATGATCACTTCATATTTGTAAGGATTTTCCAATCTAATAAAGTGGCCAAAATTTGTTTAGATTTCTAGCTAAATACAATATCATAATTGATGTTTTTTTTTTTTTTTATGCTGCAGGCGTTCAGTTATTATAGAGGGTATTGTTTCTGAGTTTCAAAGAGGGATGAAAAGTTCTAACATTTATACTGATATTGATAGTGAAGGAGCAAAAATATTTAAAATTCTTGAGACATCAGCTGAACCAGAAGTCCTAATGGCAGAGATGAGTCCACAGCAACTAGCATCATTTGCCTCTTATCAATCAAAACTAGAGGTAGGTTCAGCTGATGTACTTGAAACATTGGTCTATATGTAGAAAGAGATATTAATCACAGGAAGTCTGACTTTAGGCGACAAGGCAACTGGACATGGAGAAAGCAATTGGGAAAGCTTTACAAGATGCTGGCTTAGGGGAGAGAGAAGTGACCCCATTTATTAGGGTCAGGGTAGTTGGGTTAACAAATTATCAAGAAAAGGGCGCCCCTAAAGAAGGCTTAATAACAATTTGGAACCCGACAGAGAAGCAGGTTAATCTAATTGCTCAGTTCTGCTTCCATTTCTCATGCCTTTAGTCTCTGTATACTGTGCTGTTTGCATTTGAATGGATCCACCTTTGTATGCTGCATCCTTTGTTTCAGCAATGTTCTGTGTTCTATGCCTCCCTAATATTGAATTTATTGCAAAAAGTTTTCTTGAGATTCTTTGCAAGTATTGATTAAACTTACTAATTATAACAGAAAAGTGATCTTGTCGAGGGGCAGGCTTATGCTGTAGCAGGACTGTTACCCGTGAGTTCTGATTCAAATACACTTTACTTGCAAGCAAGAGGATCTACAACCAAATGGCAACCTTTATCTTCCCTGACAATGCAACAGTTTCAGTAAGCCTCTATTTGCTTTGTCTGTTATCCTAACAATTGAATCTAACTAAAAGGTTGTCCTCTGTAGGCCATTTTTCAGCCCTCGAGTACCAGTATTATTGTCAAATTTGGGTGAAGTTCCTCTTTGTCGGTAAATTGCGCAATTTGATTTTTTTCTAGTCCTGCCTCTGCTTTATTTCTTCCTCGCAGAAATTTTGTAGTGATTGTTTTTTGATTGTGCAGTGAATTTGACATTGCTGCACTTGTGTTGCACGTGGGAGATATTTATACAGCTGCTCAGCAAAAGAAACAGTGGGTGTTTGTGACTGATAGCTCCATTTCTAGATTTGATTCAGAAGATACGTCAAAGTCCTTACTGGCCGTCAGCTTCTGCTCACCATACATGGATAACGATTCATTTACACCAATCAACTACAATCTTGCTGGATCCACAGTGAGTACATTTAGTCCTTCTAGGGTCTACCACAGAATGCATTAGTTTATGAATATAGTATGAGCTGATTCATGGAGACAACATCCAAGTGGAAATTAGAAGGATAGATAAGTTTATGAAAGAAAGCCATTTTACCTCTTCTTTTTTTCTTTAAAAAAAAAAGAAAAGAAACTGAGAACCTCATTTATTACTTCTGCAGATTGGTTTGTGTAATCTCATCAATAGAGCAAAGGACCAAACATATCATCTCTCAATAGCTGAAGCAACAGAAAATTCGACCTATTCTTTGAGTTTTGATTCCTCCAATTTTGTGCACCTTAAAAATGCTGCTGCCTCTACTCAAAGCTGGGCCAAGACCTCTACCTCGGTGAACAATCTAGACTTTGATTATGATAGTTCAGCTTTGGTGTACAATGCCTGATATTTTTATACTGCCTTGCCTGTTTCACTTCATGCAGATTATTAATAAACTCAAGGAGAGGGTTTTATTTATTATTGGTGATTGAAAAGGCTACAAGTTGGAAGGGGACACTTTGAACTGACAAGTAAGCCTCCTCCTTATGTCAACCGGATTCTTATTATTGTCAATTGACTTTAATTAGGGAGAATTAGTCTCTTGTTTTTATAGCAGTAAGATCTTAAAATTCACACATGCCAGATGCAGAAAAGGATTTCAGAATACTGCTAGTGAGAAAGACCCTCAGCATTATTTTTGGGTATGATTACTGGTTTGGGGTCCACATGCATTCCATGTTTATGAATTAATCACATTCTCGAAGCAGATTTTTGCTACACCACTATGGGTTGAGCAGCTGAAGTTCTCCAGGGGAGATCTGTAAATATCACTCTTGTCGGCTTTTGTTAATCCTCAATGTTGACTACAGTGGACGGGGAAGGGCTTGAGTTAAGCATCTCGGAATTGGTTAGCATTCACCCCCGGATGGAGATGGTCTCTACACATGGCAACATTCTTGGTATAGTTTACGGTAATTAAATGCAACTGAAACATCTATGTAAATAATTAAGAACCAGTAATGTTTGGTTCAGAGCCCATGTAATGTCAGAACTCAATTTGATATGCTGCGTTATAAAGTTGAAGAAACTACATACAAGTCCTGAGGATACACACACACACACACACACACACACACACACACACATATATATCCAATGAAGGACATGATCAAAAGAATAATTATCCATCACCCAGTAACGGATGGCATCAGTTCTCTGATTGCCTCATGTGATTACATGGTCAACAAAATGTTATGCCAGTATCATTTCTATGTCCATAAAGAGGCTCCAAAGAGATATCATGCTATCAAAGAAAAAATTCCTAGCAAGCACACTCAATATATATTCAAAGAAGCATAAGAGATTGAAAAATAATCTCAGCATGCAGACTAAAGAAAAAAGATTACAAAGAATAAGATAATGATATTTATTTGTTGAAACACTTTAAAATTAATAAAGTTTTGTTGTTGACAAGAATGAATTTTTTATTTTTAAAATTTAATTGCTCTTGTCTTGCTACAAATGATGATCTTAACAAGCTTTTCAAGATTTCAACACCACCATCTTAGTTTATATATACTTCTAAACAAGGTATTTAAATCAAAGAATATGTAATTTAAATATCTCTCAACAAGATGAACCTAAATTCTAGATTTGAGAAAAAAAAAAATCAAAGCATAAAAACAAAAAGAAACACTAAAAAAAAGGTGAGGAAGAGTGCAAATTTATTTTAAAAACTTATTTGAAACTCTTCCTTCACCCCTTTTTGTAGTGAATTTTGAAAGTTAAATAGTTAAAGAATTAATTCTAGTAATAATCTTATGTAAACCTCTTGAGTATGTGGTTTAGCAACCCCCAACAGAGTAGATACTAACCTGAAAAGCTAAAAAGTAGGTTTGATAGAACCTTGACCTAGATATAACATTGTTGCTAAGAATTAAAAGTATTGGAAAAAGACTTTGACCTAGAGATAACCATATATCTAAAAACTCTAAATATGAGAATGACGTTACGAAGTTAATTAATTTTTGATAAGTCAGTGTATGATCTTTGATCCTCTTAAGAAAGGCCATAAAAAAAATTTATGTTTATTCTTCAACTTGCTGACCAAATTTATAGCTAAAAAAACATAATATAATTCCCTCTAACTAACCCTAATGGACCTATTATTCTTTTTTTTTTTCACTCTTTATGCTACTAATATATTCTAAGAAAGAAACAAACTAAAACAACACTTTTTTTTTAAGGAACCGTAGACACAAACTATTAAGCTCTTGTAACGACCCGACTTTTTCAAAGCAAAAAAAATTAATGGAATTTGTTTTTGTAAGTCGTTAGGTTCTTGATGTTTTTTACAATATCATTCTGTGAATTTATAAATGCATTCCATTTGTTACCAAAACAAAACCCACACAGGGCAGTCTAAATCAACATTCTTTAAAAAGTATCAATACCTATTCTCACAGTGGTATTTAGGGTTTATTGTAATAGAATTCATCTCTTAGTGTAGTGCAATACTCATGTGATATCACATACATACATTCACCACATCATGTTTACAAGTCTTTTAAATTTCATAATGATTTACAATTTATCAACACCATGTTTACAATTTCATCAACAACTTAATCAACATTTCATAATGATTTACCATTCATCAACAACTCAATTAACATTGCATAATCATTTTAATATTCATCAATAACTCATAACAACTCAATTCACATTTCATAATAGATTTACCATTCATCAACAACTCAATAATATATCATGCTCAAACAAGTTATTTTAGAATATTTATATTAAACAAGAAAAAGGTGGAAACCACCTATCTGTTCTTCCCGTGGGGTGTCCTTGCTTAGTCGAAGGTCTAATCCCGGTCGCACCACTTAAACACATCAATGATCACAAATCAACACATTTGCAATTGGTAATCACATAACTTGTCACCGTATATATTTCAAGAATACCCATATTCATAATCAAGTGTTCCACATATTACACAATCATACATTGAAATCCTTACAAGCATTTAAGTCAATTTTCTTATAGAGGTTTGTCGCAGAATATTGACAACTAAAGCTGGTTCGCTGGTAACACATAATTCGGTAGCGAAAACAAATTCGGTACTGATAGGATTCGATAGCAAAAACTGATTCGCTGCAGACTTAGAATTCAATAGTAATCATAAGCGCACATAGGCTATACCTGACTCAGAATGTAAACACCCAAATGAAAATATATATATTTAGAGAGAGAGAGAGAGAGAGATGATGATGAATACAGTTTTCGCTGCCGATGCAGAAATCGGCAGCGACACAGTTTTCGCTGCCGATTCTGGATTTGGCAGCAGCGCAGTTTCGCTGTCGATGCAGCAATCGGCAGCGACGCAGTTTTCGCTGCCGATGCAGAAATCGGCAGCGACGCAGTTTCCGCTATCGATTCTGGATTTGGCAGCGACGCGGATTTCGCTGCCGATGCAGAAATCGGCAGCGACGCAGTTTTCGCTGCCGATGCAGAATTCGGCAGCGATGCAGTTTTCGCTGCCGATTTCTCAATCAGCAGTGATGCAGAGCTGGGAGGGAGGGGTAAAACTGGTTTTAGATAAACCAAACAAGGATAAGGATACACCTAAACCAACCCCCAAACAACCCATTTCATTTGATGGGTAGTATAAATACAAAGAGGGGAGAGAGAATGACCCATCTTCTTCCCAAACCAGCAGCTGCATGCATTCTTCCCTTCCCCTTTCACAACAGAAACGTGAATCAAACTAGTAGAGATTAACTTGTGAGCTTGTGAGGGAAAGATGAGATCTTGAGAGAGGAGTGGGCAGCTGCATAGAGGAGAGGAAAAAGAGAGCTGGAAAACGTGAGAGGAAGAAGAAGGAGGAGAACCAGCAGCTGAAGATAAAAGAATAGTGTCAAACCTTCCTCAAACTTAGTTAAATTAAGGAGGTATGGGTCATGAAACTCCCTTTCCTCTCCCCCTTAAGATCAAAAACGAAAATGAAGAAGAAAAACCCTAAGAAAAATTGATCTAAGACCTAAGCTAGCTATGAGGGAAACTGAAATTAACTAGGAGAACTAGCAAACAGAAGTGAAATAAAGTCAATTTCAGAACATCTAACAATTATGGTAGAAGGCTGGCTTTAACTATGGGGTAGGCCAGCATGCATGTGTGTGTGTGTTCTGCTGAAATTTAATGCTTTCTGCTGTGATGTTGCTGCTGGAATTAATGTGTTTTTCTGTGATGATTGTTGCTGAAATCAATGTGTTCTGCTGTGATGTTGTTGCTGAAATTTAATGTTTTCTGCTGTGATGTTGCTGCTGGAATTAATATGTTCTGCTGTGATGATTGTTGCTGAAATTAATGGGTTTTGCTGTGATAATTGTTGCTGAAATTAATGTGTTTTGCTGTGATGTTGTTGCTGAAATTTAATGTGTTCTGCTGTGATGTTGTTGCTGGAATTTTTGTTGAAGAACTATGTGCTGAAATTGATGGTTCCGAATTGTGTGTTGCGCAGCGAAATTCTGTTTCACTGCCGCAACCGAACCTCCTGCAGCGAATCGATATTCGCTGCCGATTTGTGTATTGCGCAGAGAAATTCTGTTTCGCTTCCGCGACTGAACCTCCTGCAGCGGATTGATATTTGCTGCCGAATTGTGTGTTGCGCAGCGAAATTCTGTTTCGCTGCCGCAACCGAACCTCCTGCAGCGAATCGATATTCGCTGCCGATTTGTGTGTTGCGCAGCGAAATTCTGTTTCGCTGCCGCGACTGAACCTCCTGCAGCGAATTGATATTCGCAGCCGAAGTGTGTGTTGCGCAGCGAAATTCTGTTTCGCTGCCGCGACTGAACCTCCTGCAGCGAAATTCTGTTTCGCTGCCGCAACGAAACCTCCTGCAGCGAATCGATATTCGCTGCCGATTTGTGTATTGTGCAGCGAAACTCTGTTTCGCTGCCGCGACTGAACCTCCTGCAGCGAATTGATATTCGCTGCCGAATAGTGTGTTGCGCAGCGAAATTCTGTTTCGCTGCCGAAACCGAACCTCCTGCAGCGAATCGATATTTGCTGCCGATTTGTGTGTTGCGCAGCGAAATTCTGTTTCGCTGCCGCGACTGAACCTCCTGCAGCGAAATTCTGTTTCGCTGCCGAAACCGAACCTCCTGCAGCGAATCGATATTCGCTGCCGATTTGTGTATGGTGCAGCAAACTTCTGTTTCGCTGTCGCGACTGAACCTCCTGCAACGAATTGATATTCGCTGCCGAATTGTGTGTTGTGCAGCGAAATTCTGTTTCGCTGCCGAAACTGAACTTCCTGCAGCGAATTGATATTCGCTGCCGAGTTGTGCGTTGTGCAGCGAAACTGTGGCACCAACAGCGATGCAGTTTTCGCTGCCGAACGGGCTGCCAGCAGCGAACCAGTTCTCGCTGCCGAAATGGGCAGCCCGCAGCGAACCAGTTCTCGCTGCCGATTCCTACTATAAGCCTCCTAGGCAGGAATGATTTAAATGCTAGTAACAATTTCTTGATATGATGGTGTAAAATATGGAACACTTGAATATGAACTCTTGAAATAAGTGTGATGATGAATATGATTAAAAAATAAAATAAATACAACTGTGCTGATTTGTGACCATTGATGTCTTAGGTGGTGCGGTCGGGATGGGACCATCATCAAGACAGGAACGACCCACAGGTGGAGCAGGTAGGTGACTTGCACCTTCCTTTTTCTTACATTGAATCTTGAAATATTTTAACTTGAGCACTATCATATTGTTAGAACCGATATTAGATTGTTGAACGCTTAAATGTTGATTAAAGATTGATTAGCTTCGGCTAATGGCATCCGAATGGATGGCCGGGACAAAAGAGTGATTAGCTTCGGCTAATGGCATCCAAACGGATGGCCGGGACAAAGAATGATTAGCTTGGCTAATGGCGTCCGAATGGATGGCCGGGATGAAGGATTGATTAGCTTCGGCTAATGGCATCCGAACGGATGGCCGGGATAAAGAATGATTAGCTTTGGCTAATGGCGTCCGAATGGATGGCCGGGATGAAGGACTGATTAGCTTCGGCTAATGGCATCCAAACGGATGGATGGCCGGGATAAAAGAGGGACTCCGCTGCCGATGCAGAAATCGGCAGCGACGCAGTTTCTGCTGCCGATTCTGGATCGGCAGCGACACTGTATTCACTGCCGATACAGAAATCGGCAGCGACCCAGTTTTCGCTGCCGATACAGAAATCGACAGCGACGCAGATTCCGTTGCCGATACAGAAATCGGCAGCGACGCAGATTGCGCTGCCGATTCTGGATCGGCAGCGACGCAGATTCCGCTGTCGATACAGAAATCGGCAGCGACGCAGATTGCACTGTCGATTCTGGATCGGCAGCGACGCAGATTGCGCTGCCGATTCTGAATCGGCAGAGACGCAGATTGCGCTGCCGATTCTGGATCGGCAGCGACGCAGTTTTCGCTGCCGATTCCTTGATCGGCAGCAATGCAGTTTCTGCTGCCGATTTTGGGATCGGCAGCGACGCAACTTTCGTCATGGAATCCGGATGGATGGCCGACACAAATGAATGACTAGTTTTAGCGAACGACATCCGAAAACTTGTGTATCTATATGTACTACTTGTTGTTATAGCAAATACACGAAGAAATTATAATTGTTAATGCTTTACATAATTGCCAAACCGTTAGTTACCATTCTTATTATTATTAAGTGTTTGCATTCTCTTAAATGTTTGTACTGCTGCAGGGACTTCACACCAACGAGATGCCTAGGAAACCCGATACACGGGAACCTACTTTTGCAAGGAATTATGTAGATGTATTTTAAATCACAATGTATTTTGTAGGGATCAATGTACTGAATGTATAACTTTTATTAGATCCTTTTTGTTTAAAATTGTGATGACTATTAGTAGGTTAAGACTGCAAACTCATGTCTATGTATATATTTTTAATATGAACTTCAAATCAAGCAACCTTAATATTACGTGTTTGTGTAAGTTTCACTTTGAAATGAAATGTTGATTGTATGGATTGTATTTTGATGATGTGAGGATTTAGATCCATTGATTGCCGACACCATGTGGATTGAATGCATATATATATAAAAAAAAATTACTGTGTTTTGGGCTTGTAAAGCCGGGTTGTTACAGTTGGTATCAGAGCACTTGGTATGGATCCTGAGGATCATTAATAAATGTGTTGTTGTGATGAATTTCAGGATGGTACGCACCCGACAAGGGACACGAACTGAGCCGCCCTCCTTAGAAAGGAGGGGCGTGAACCGAGGTGCCCAAGGTTGGCAAGACGAAGATCCCTTGGATGATACGGCATCTCATGCTCTGATAATACCACCCGAAACCTTGCAGGGGGAAGATACGATGGCGGGGGAAGGCTCGAGGCCTAATCAAACAGAGGGAACACCCCCCGTTGCAACAGAACAACGAGAAAGAACAGAAGCACAACCATCTGCTGTTCCAACTGGTGTGCCCCCACAATATGTAGATGCGGGATTCCTTGTACAAATAGTTAAAGTAGTGATGGAGGGCATGGCTAGTTCAGCGGCACAAACAACTCCCACCACGCAGATTCCACCACCAGCCCCTATGACTAGCATGACCATGGATAATGTGGTGCCACTGGTGCGACTAGTCAAGAGTATGAGGGAAATGGGTTGTGAACCGTATATGGGGGAGCAAGATGCAGAGATAGCTGGAAGATGGATCAGGAAGGTAGAGAAGACAATGATTCAAATAAGCATACCCGAGGGTTTGAGGGTAAATTGTGCAACCCAGTTACTGTTTGATAGGGCCATGACATGGTGGGAAACGGTTCAGCTGAGGCGTGCGACTGAGACGCTAACTTGGAGTGACTTCAAGATAGAGTTTGAGAATCAGTTTTATTCCAAGTATCATCGCAAGGTGAAGGAACAAGAGTTCTTGGCATTAAGATAGGGTGATATGTCAGTATTGGAGTACGAAAGGAGATTCCATGACCTCTCTTTGTTCGCCCCACATTATGTGCCGACAGAGGAACATATGATTGAAAAGTTGAGAGATGGTTTACGACAAGATTTGAGACAAGGATTGATAGCTTTGCGATTTAAATCGGTGAGGGAGTTGATTGAGGCTGCACAAGCTCTGGAGGCGTGTATTGGAGAAAGCCAAGGTGGGTATCAGGGTATAAGCAAAAAGAGAGATGGGGATTATTTCAGCGGCAGACCACCGCACCCGAAGAAAGGAAAAAGTGGAGTGTTTGAGCAGCACGGAAAAAGGGGGAATTTGATATTACCGCCTTACCAGCAGTCAAGTGGGAGAGTGATGGTTGGACAATCGCACTCGAGGGCAAACTCTTCTACTGGGGCCGGTGACCGCAAGGGTGTGGACTATCCTTTTTGTGTAAAGTGTGGACAAAAACACCCTGGGGACTGCTCAGTTTCCCCTGGGAGATGTTTTGTGTGCAGAGGAGAGGGTCATAGGTGGAGGAACTGCCAGTATCTTAGTCAAGGGTGTCATTTATGTGGTGGTAGTGGTCATTACAAGAGGGACTGCCCCAAACGGAACACCGGACAAGTGCAGAGTTATAGACAGCCCAGTCAGAGCCACCAACAGTCAGTCACTGTTAATAGGCCAGTGAGATCTTCTCAATCAGGGGCAAACTCCAGTCGAGGGAAGCCGAGGGCATAAAATGATCGGACCCCGGGGAGGGTCTTCCACCTGACACAGGAGGAGGCCAGGGCTGCATTGGATGTGGTGGCAGGTACACTACTATTGAATGATTTTAATGTGCATGTGTTGTTTGATCCGGGTGCCACCCACTCATTCATTGCTAAGAGAATTGTTGCTAAATTGAGAAAGGAAGTAGAAATAGTAGAGAAGGGATTTGTAATTGGAACTCCAATGGGAAACATGGTTGAAACAAATATTGTATATGTGGATGTGGGGGTTAGTTTATCCGGGTATGAAACAGAAGTAGACTTGATTCCCTTAGAGCTGCATGATTTTGACATAATATTAGGCATGGATTGGTTGAGTAAATACAAGGCTCTAATAGATTGTTATGCTAAAACTGTTACTTTCCAAACACCTAAGGGCGAGAAAATGACTTTTGAAGGAGAGAGAGTTATCAAACTGAATGCTTTAATATCGGTGGTAACAGCTCAAAAACTTTTAAGAAAGGGATGTACGGGATACCTCGTATACATCTTAAACTCTAATGATGAAGGTCCACTATTGAAGGATATTCCTGTGGTGAAGGATTTCCCAGATGTGTTTCCTGAAGAACTACCAGGACTACCCCCGGAGCGAGAGGTAGAGGTGTCTATAGACACTTTTCCTGGAGTCCCACCCATAGCCCAACAACCGTATCAGATGGCTCCAGCAGAACTGAACGAGTTAAAGACTCAATTACAGGAATTATTAGACAAAGGGTTCATACGGCCTAGTAATTCTCCTTGGGGAGCACCGGTCCTATTTGTAAGAAAGAAGGATGGAACCCATAGACTTTGTATTGACTATAGACAGTTGAACAAAATAACAATGAAAAACAAGTATCCGTTACCTCGGATAGATGATTTGTTCGACCAATTAAAAGGAGCGAGGGCATTTTCGAAGATAGATCTGAGATCAGGGTACTATCAGATGAAGATTAAAGAAGCGGACATAGCAAAGACCGCATTTAGAACTCGTTACGGACACTATGAATTTTTGGTGTTACCGTTCGGGTTGACGAACGCCCCAACCCTCTTCATGGATTTGATGAATCGGGTTTTTCAACCATACCTGGATAAGTTTGTGGTGGTATTCATTGATGATATATTGGTGTACTCGAATTCTTTCGAGGAGCACGAGGAACACTTGAGACAAACCTTACAAACCTTGAGGGATCACCAGCTATATGCAAAACTGAGTAAATGTGAATTTTGGCTGAAAAGAGTGATGTTTCTGGGACATGTCATTTCAGCTGAAGGTGTTTTTGTCGACCCCCAAAAAGTCGAAGCAGTCTTGAAATGGGAAAGACCGACTTCGGTCACTGAAATACGTAGTTTCCTGGGACTTGTAGGATACTATCGGAGATTTATCGAAGGTTTTTCCCTGATTGCAACCCCTTTGACCCAGCTAACTAGGAAGGATAAGAAATGGGTGTGGTCGGAAGAATGTGAGGCAAGCTTCCAAGAATTGAAGAGGAGGCTCACCACTGCTCCAGTGTTAACTCTCCCCTCAGGGACCGAGGGTTTTGTGGTATATAGTGATGCCTCGGGGAAGGGATTGGGTTGTGTTTTGATGCAACATGGGAAGGTGATCGCCTATGCATCAAGGCAATTAAAGACTCATGAGGTGAACTACCCGGTGCACGACCTGGAGTTGGCAGCTGTAGTATTTGCCTTGAGGATATGGAGACACTATTTGTATGGGTCTCGAACCCAAATTTTTACTGATCATAAGAGCCTGAAGTATCTGATGTCGCAAAAGGAGTTGAACATGCGGCAAAGAAGATGGATAGAACTCATTAAGGATTATGATTGCACCATAGAATACCACCCGGGGAAAGCAAACGTGGTGGCAGATGCCCTCAGTCGCAAAAATAAAGCCTCCCTGGGAAGTTTAGCAGTGGGAAAGGGGCGGCAATTGGCAGAATTAAAAGAGTTGGGTGCAGATTTGGGAATCGATGCAGGAGGTGGGTTAGTAGCCCAATTAGTGGTGCGACCAACGTATCGAGAACAAATACTACATGCCCAATTCCATGACAAGGTGGGGTCCAAGATTAGAAAGAATGTGGAGGCCGGGGTAGAAATGAAATTCTGAGTAGCGGATGATGGGTCCTTGATGATGGGACAACGGTTGTACGTGCCTAATGACGAAACAGGCAAACGAATGGTTCTACAAGAAGCACACGAGTCCAAGTTCTCCATACATCCTGGCAGCACTAAGATGTATCGAGACCTGAAACACCTCTATTGGTGGCCTACTATGAAAAGGGAAATAGCTGAGTATGTGTCAAAAGTGTGGATATTGTCAACAAGTCAAGGTTGAACACCAAAGGCCTGCGGGACCATTACAACCATTACAAATTCCAGAATGGAAGTGGGAGATGATCACCATGGATTTCGTGTCGGGATTTCCCAAAGGGAGGAAAGGAAATGATGCGATATGGGTCATTGTAGATCGGTTGACGAAATCCGCACTATTCTTGCCTATAAAGATGACCGACTCGGTGGACAAGCTTGCCAAAATCTACGTAAATGAGGTGGTACGACTTCATGGGATTCCGGTGTCCATTGTATCGGATCGAGATCCCAGGTTCACCTCTCGACTTTGGCCGAGCATACAACATGCCTTGGGGACAAGATTGGACATGAGCACTGCGTTTCACCCTCAAACGGATGGCCAATCAGAAAGAGTCATCCAAGTCTTGGAAGACCTATTACGGGCTTGTGTGCTAGAATTTGGAGGAAACTGGGAGGAACACATGGCATTGGTGGAGTTCACGTATAACAATAGTCACCAAGCCACAATAGGGATGGCCCCATATGAAGCCTTGTATGGTAGGAGGTGCAGAACTCCTTTGTGTTGGGAGGAAATTGGGGACCGGAAGTTATATGGTGCAAAGTTGGTCCAAGTCACCACGGAGAAAGTGAGAACTATCAGGGATCGCATCAAAGCCGCACAGGATAGACAGAAGAAGTATGCTGATGTGAGGAGAAGACCTCTCGAGTTCAGTACGGGGGACCAGGTGTTCCTGAAAGTAGCCCCATGGAAGAACATGTTACGGTTTGGATTAAAAGGGAAGTTAACTCCCCGCTTCATCGGACCCTTCAAAATCTTACAACGAGTAGGACCAGTAGCCTACAAGGTAGATTTTCCCCCACAGCTAGCCAAGGTCCATGATGTGTTCCATGTCTCCTTGTTAAGGAAGGCTGACGTGGACCCCGCCCGAGTTCTACCCCAGGTCCTAGTAGAAGTTAAGGAAGACTTAACACTGGAATTGAGACCCATAAGGATACTAGATCAAGAAGTGAAGGAGTTACGGAGCAAAAAGATCCCCATCGTCAGAATCTTATGGCGAAATGCTCAAGTAGAAGAGGAAACTTGGGAGAGGGAGGCGGAGATGAGGAAAAAGTACCCCAATTTATTTGAACTACCAGGTATGGAGTGTGAAACTTCTTAAATTTCGAGGACGAAATTCATATTTAAGAGGGGAGAATGTAAACACCCAAATGAAAATATATATATTTAGAGAGAGAGAGAGAGAGAGATGATGATGAATACAGTTTTCGCTGCCGATGCAGAAATCGGCAGCGACACAGTTTTCGCTGCCGATTCTGGATTTGGCAGCAGCGCAGTTTCGCTGTCGATGCAGAAATCGGCAGCGACGCAGTTTTCGCTGCCGATGCAGAATTCGGCAGCGATGCAGTTTTCGCTGCCGATTTCTCAATCAGCAGTGATGCAGAGCTGGGAGGGAGGGGTAAAACTGGTTTTAGATAAACCAAACAAGGATAAGGATACACCTAAACCAACCCCCAAACAACCCATTTCATTTGATGGGTAGTATAAATACAAAGAGGGGAGAGAGAATGACCCATCTTCTTCCCAAACCAGCAGCTGCATGCATTCTTCCCTTCCCCTTTCACAACAGAAACGTGAATCAAACTAGTAGAGATTAACTTGTGAGCTTGTGAGGGAAAGATGAGATCTTGAGAGAGGAGTGGGCAGCTGCATAGAGGAGAGGAAAAAGAGAGCTGGAAAACGTGAGAGGAAGAAGAAGGAGGAGAACCAGCAGCTGAAGATAAAAGAATAGTGTCAAACCTTCCTCAAACTTAGTTAAATTAAGGAGGTATGGGTCATGAAACTCCCTTTCCTCTCCCCCTTAAGATCAAAAACGAAAATGAAGAAGAAAAACCCTAAGAAAAATTGATCTAAGACCTAAGCTAGCTATGAGGGAAACTGAAATTAACTAGGAGAACTAGCAAACAGAAGTGAAATAAAGTCAATTTCAGAACATCTAACAATTATGGTAGAAGGTTGACTTTAACTATGGGGTAGGCCAGCATGCATGTGTGTGTGTGTTCTGCTGAAATTTAATGCTTTCTGCTGTGATGTTGCTGCTGGAATTAATGTGTTTTTCTGTGATGATTGTTGCTGAAATCAATGTGTTCTGCTGTGATGTTGTTGCTGAAATTTAATGTTTTCTGCTGTGATGTTGCTGCTGGAATTAATATGTTCTGCTGTGATGATTGTTGCTGAAATTAATGGGTTTTGCTGTGATAATTGTTGCTGAAATTAATGTGTTTTGCTGTGATGTTGTTGCTGAAATTTAATGTGTTCTGCTGTGATGTTGTTGCTGGAATTTTTGTTGAAGAACTATGTGCTGAAATTGATGGTTCCGAATTGTGTGTTGCGCAGCGAAATTCTGTTTCGCTGCCGCAACCGAACCTCCTGCAGCGAATCGATATTCGCTGCCGATTTGTGTATTGCGCAGAGAAATTCTGTTTCGCTGCCGCGACTGAACCTCCTGCAACGAATTGATATTCGCTGCCAAATTATGTGTTGCGCAGCGAAATTCTGTTTCGCTGCCGTAACCGAACCTCCTGCAGCGAATCGATATTCACTGCCGATTTGTGTATTGCGCAGCGAAATTCTGTTTCGCTGCCGCGACTGAACCTCCTGCAGCGAATTGATATTCGTTGCCGCAGTGTGTGTTGCGCAGCGAAATTCTGTTTCGCTGCCGCAACCACACCTCCTGCAGCGAATCGATATTCGCTGCCGATTTGTGTATTGCGCAGCGAAATTCTGTTTCGCTGCCGAAACTGAACCTCCTGCAGCGAATCGATATTCGCTGCCGATTTGTGTATTGCGCAGCGAAATTCTGTTTCGCTGCCGCGACTGAACCTCCTGCAGCGAATTGATATTCGCTGCCGAAGTGTGTGTTGCGCAGCGAAATTCTGTTTCGCTGCCGCAACCAAACCTCCAGCAGCGAATCGATATTCGCTGCCGATTTGTGTATTGCGCAGCGAAATTCTGTTTCGCTGCCGCAACTGAACCTCCTGCAGCGAAATTCTGTTTCGCTGCCGCAACGGAACCTCCTGCAGCGAAATTCTATTTCGCTGCCGAAACCGAACCTCCTGCAGCGAATCGATATTCGCTGCCGATTTGTGTATTGTGCAGCGAAACTCTGTTTCGCTGCCGCGACTGAACCTCCTGCAGCGAATTGATATTCGCTGCCGAATAGTGTGTTGCGCAGCGAAATTCTGTTTCGCTGCCGAAACCGAACCTCCTGCAGCGAATCGATATTTGCTGCCGATTTGTGTGTTGCGCAGCGAAATTCTGTTTCGTTGCCGCGACTGAACCTCCTGCAGCGAAATTCTGTTTCGCTGCCGAAACCGAACCTCCTGCAGCGAATCGATATTCGCTGCTGATTTGTGTATTGTGCAGCGAAATTCTGTTTCGCTGCCGAAACTGAACTTCCTGCAGCGAATTGATATTCGCTGCCGAGTTGTGCGTTGTGCAGCGAAACTGTGGCACCAACAGCGATGCAGTTTTCGCTGCCGAACAGGCTGCCAACAGCGAAATAGTTGTCGCTGCCGAACTGGCAGCCTGCAGCGAACCAGTTCTCGCTGCCGCATTGGGCATCCCGCAGCGAACCAGTTCTCGCTGCCGCATTGGGCATCCCGCAGCGAACCAGTTCTCGCTGCCGAATTGGGCAGCCCGCAGCGAACCAGTTCTCGCTGCCGATTCCTACTATAAGCCTCCTAGGCAGGAATGATTTAAATGCTAGTAACAATTTCATGATATGATGGTGTAAAATATGGAACACTTGAATATGAACTCTTGAAATAAGTGTGATGATGAATATGATTAAAAAATAAAATAAATACAACTATGCTGATTTGTGACCATTGATGTCTTAGGTGGTGCGGTCGGGATGGGACCATCATCAAGACAGGAACGACCCACAGGTGGAGCAGGTAGGTGACTTGCACCTTCCTTTTTCTTACGTTGAATCTTGAAATATTTTAACTTGAGCACTATCATATTGTTAGAATCGATATTAGATTGTTGAACGCTTAAATGTTGATTAAAGATTGATTAGCTTTGGCTAATGGCATCCAAATGGATGGCCGGGACAAAAGAGTGATTAGCTTCGGCTAATGGCATCCAAACGGATGGCCGGGACAAAGAATGATTAGCTTGGGCTAATGGCGTCCGAATGGATGGCCGGGATGAAGGAATGATTAGCTTCGGCTAATGGCATCCGAACGGATGGCCGGGATAAAGAATGATTAGCTTCGGCTAATCGGCAGAGACGCAGATTGCGCTGCCGATTCTGGATCGGCAGCGACGCAGTTTTCGCTGCCGATTCCTTGATCGGCAGCCATGCAGTTTCTGCTGCCGATTTTGGGATCGGCAGCGACGCAACTTTCGTCATGGAATCCGGATGGATGGCCGACACAAATGAATGACTAGTTTTAGCGAACGACATCCGAAAACTTGTGTATCTATATGTACTACTTGTTGTTATAGCAAATACATGAAGAAATTATAATTGTTAATGCTTTACATAATTGCCAAACCGTTAGTTACCATTCTTATTATTATTAAGTGTTTGCATTCTCTTAAATGTTTGTACTGCTGCAAGGACTTCACACCAACGAGATGCCTAGGAAACCCGATACACGGGAACCTACTTTTGCAAGGAATTATGTAGATGTATTTTAAATCACAATGTATTTTGTAGGGATCAATGTACTGAATGTAGAACTTTTATTAGATCCTTTTTATTTAAAATTGTGATGACTATTAGTAGGTTAAGACTGCAAACTCATGTCTATGTATATATTTTTAATATGAACTTCAAATCAAGCAACCTTAATATTACGTGTTTGTGTAAGTTTCACTTTGAAATGAAATGTTGATTGTATGGATTGTATTTTGATGATGTGAGGATTTAGATCCATTGATTGCCGGCACCATGTGGATTGAATGCATATATAAAAAATAAAAAAAAATTACTGTGTTTTGGGCTTGTAAAGCCGGGTTGTTACACAGAAATTTCTAATGAAAAACTGAGTCGCTGCCGACGTAGAAATCATCAACGCAACATAGTTTCACAGCTGACACTGAAATCATCAAGGCATATATTTTATGGTTGACGCATAAATTGTTGACAAAAACTGAGTCGATGTCGACTTATAAATTATCAACGCAAAACATTTTCACAGCTAATGCTAAAATTGTCAACATATATGGTTTATACTAAGTTGTTACCAACGGTTTACATTAGGCCTTCCCCCTACCAACAGTTCTCAACCTTCTCATAGCTAGTTAGTAGGCTGAGGTCTCGTTCGTTAATAGAATTAACTAGACAAATCGCTCCACCAACTAAGAATGTTGATGCACCACCACCCATCTTGCTTAATTATTGATCTATAAATTCTTACATTTGATCAAAAAAAGAAAGAGCTCTCAGGAACTCATGGTTTGGCATTGGAAACCCTAATCCTAAGCCGACGGTTGGAACTGCTCCTTCACCACCCCTTAAACAAGGTACCACCACTTTAGGGGACCATAGACCTTCTTCCTCACATCACCATACAGGTACCACCATTCCACCATCCCCTTCCTAGTACATTTTTCTAATTACACTACTACATCATCTTGCCAATTCCTAGAAATTGTTTTGGGAGTGCACAAAGATTTGTGGCAATTTAGTTTAATCGGGCAACTCTCTCTAAATATGTTAATACTACTTGGAAATGTAATATGAATGTCTCCATGCATGATTCTGGTTGGCTCATATTCAAGTTTGCATCTGAATTAGACATGTTTGAGGTGCTAAGTGGAGGGCTTACTATGTATTTGACCGGCTCTTGATATTGAAAATAATGCCTGAGTATTTTGATTTTAACACTTCTGATATGATTCGGATGCCAGTTTGGGTTAGATTTCCTAACCTACCACTTAAGTGCTGGTCACCATTGTGTTTCTCTAAACTAGCAAGTGTGATTGGGAAACCAGTGCATTTTGATTCTCCAACAACCTCCATGTCTTGGCACTCATACACCAGAGTGATGGTTGAAGTTGATTTACTTGCTAAATTACCATCATTGATCAATATCTCCTTTCTCAATGGCGTTACCAAGTCCCAAACAGTGTTATATGAATATTTTCCACGGTTCTACAAGTAGTGCAAGACCTTGGGACACTCCATTTCTTCATGCACCAAAACTTCTAGTCACAAGCGCAAAAAAAATCCCCTTACAGCTTCTGCTCCTTCTGGATGCTCTAATCCCTCAGCTGACACTGAAGCTATTGAAAAATAGCTAACTAGGGAGGAACCTCAAGGTGAACCGGATGTTGATCCAATATCTGCTGAAGCAGTTGTGGCTGTAAAAGATAGAACAAATCGTTCTAAATGCAAGCGGGCTAAACTGGCTTCATAACATGGAACCCCTGATGCTTCTTTTGGCTCTCCTCAAGTTGTTCATGTATCTGAAGATCACTTTGATGCTACTGCAGCATTGCCTCCAAGAAGGCCATATTTGACAAGAAGCAAAGCTGTTGTCACCTCTGCCTTTGGCCGATTAGGGAAGTCGGGCTAACCTTTCAAAAGTTCCTCCTCGGTTGACTCTAGGATCCAGGGCAACACAACTTTTACCCCCCCTCCCTTTGATATAAAGTGCTCTTATGGAATATTGGCCAAGGAATCTGTCCTTGTGCCTTTTTTGGGTTTTGCTAGTATTGTATTTTATTTGCCTTTGTAGGCCTGACTCTTAGTTGTTGCAGTCTATATTTTTTCTACCTGTAATTGTATTGTATTGCTCTTGCTTGTTATCTCTGTTGGTTTGGTTTGTAGGTGCATTACTTTCTGTCCCTGCCTGTGGCCTCTCTGTTTGGTTCTTGTTATGCTTCTTCCAGCCTGGTTGAAATCTAATCTTGTTAATCTTACCTTCTGTCTCTACATTTTTGGAGCTAGCTTGTTGCTTCTAGTTTGGCTGCTAGATTTCTTTTATAGGGGCTTTGTGGGAGTTTGTTCCCCTCGCCTTGTTGCTTTTGTGGGAAGCCTGTTCTATTTACTTAGATTGTGGTTGTGCTAGCTTATTTGCTGTTTATCTCTGCATGAGGGTTGTTCATGCTATTTTGTTTGCTGGTTTGCTAGCTGGTTGCTTTCTAGGGTCTATAGGGAATTGCTCTCCCCTGCTCCGGGTGCTTTTCTGGGTTTGTGCTTTGCTTATTGCTGGCTGGGCCCAGATTGGTTGTGATTCTAAAATGGTTGGCTGTGGTCTCTTGGCCTTGCTGTTGTTTCTTCAGGTTGCAATCAGAGCTTGCTTCTGGTATAACGTTGGTTTGCTGGGCTCTGCTATTGGCTGAGGAAGTCTATTCCCTTAGCCTCTTTTTTCTTTTGGGTGCTTGTTCCCCTCCTATTTTTTCTGCTTGTTGTTCTTTGCCTATCGACTTGGTTAAGTAGTTAGATTTGCAGTTTATCTCTAAGAGTTGGTCCCTTATGTTTCTAGGGAATCTGTTCCTTATTTTTGTATGAACCTGTATAGTTGATTTGCTGGTTTCCAGCGCTGTTACATTTTTTTATCTATATATTTCTTACATTTGATAAAAAAGAGCTCTCAGTAGTAAGTGAAAGAAGAGAGAGACACTCTTGATTGTAGTGAAAGAACGTGCCTTTGCGCTACACTACGCCCGTTAATTCTTTCATTGTGCATTGTTCCTCTTCTTCACTTCTTCACGACACCTCCTGACATTTCTATGGAAAAATTGAAGAAAAAATCCACGATTCTTCGGTCTGTTCAAGGGGATTTTAAACTTTAGGCCTTACGTCAAGTTTCCCCGAGTATTCTTAGGACTCAATTTTGCAGCCAATCTCCGGTTCAATCTGACTCTGGTTCTTCATCTAAAACTTCTCTAACTCGTACCAGAGTGGTTTTTGCTGACTTTGTTACCCCATTCACTAGAGTTAAGGCTTCTTCTAAAAGCAAGAACAGAGTCATGCATAAAACTTGTTCCTTTGCTCCATCGCCCTTTTCCCTTAGTAACAACAAAGGCGACTCCTCCGATGGCTCTAGGGCTGGAGCATCGACGAGCACTGAGAGGGCTGGGTGTTCCCCTCCCATTCTTGAGTTCAATCAAGGTTTGACCCATCAGTCAACCCCTATACAAAGAGGAACTCCCACTCAACCATCAGGGTTTGTCCAAATCTCCACCAAGGCTACCTCTAGCCCCTCTCTAGGCATTCCTGTTAGAGCACAAAAAAACACCAAGGAACCTCAACTAGGTACTTCTTAGTCTCATGGCCTTGTTCATTTCTCTAATTTTGCATCCTCTATTTCATGCCAATTTAAGGATACAGACATTGCCAGCCCTGCTGATTTGTGGAAATTTTGCTTAATTGGGTTTGTTGCTAGAAAGTTTTCTGGTTATGCATCCTTGTCTCATTATATTTATAAAAAACAAGAAACACCATACAAACTTTACAATGCATGATTCTGGGTGGCTCATATTTGCATTCCCCACTGAACGTCAAATGCTGGAAGTTCTAGGTGGTGCAACATATTATGTGTTTGGTAGGCCATTAATTCTCAAGGTCATGCTCAATGTTTTTGATTTCAAACCTAATGACATGACCAAGATGCCCACATGGGTGAGATTTCCCAACCTGCCTCTTCGGTGTTGGACCCCCCTTTGCTTGTCTAAATTGGCTAGTGTAATTGGTAAGCCGATACACTGTGATGCCCCTACTACTAATATGACAAGGCTATGCTATGCCCGTGTTCTTATTAAGGTTGATTTACTAGGAGATTTGCCCAGCTCTGTAAATGTTGTTCTCCCCAATGGCTCAACCCTTGCTCAGCAAGTTCTGTATGAGTCACTCCCCCGTTTCTGCAAATCATGCCATGTCCCGGGGCACTCTGAAAATGCACGTTGTAAAGGCTCTAAGTCAAAGCACAAGACAAGGCCTCAAGACATTCATGAAGACTCTAGTAGCCTTTTTGCAGACACAATGGCAGTTGAGAAACAACAACCATACAGTTAAGGGCCTCTTGTTGACACTCATGTCGACCCTATGTCCACTAAAGTGGCCACCTCTGAGACCAGAAGACTCTCATCCCCTAGGTGTAAAAGAACCAAGTTTGCTGCCCCCAAGCAAGCCTCAGGTCCTGAAAAGTGTGAGGAAGCTTTACTGGTTAAAAGACAATACTTAACCAGGAGCAAAGCTAACAAAAAGGATGTCCAACCTAGTTTGGGTAAATCGGTCATCCAAAGGTCCTGTTCCTATACATTGCAGCTTTGATGATTCGGCACCATCTTTGTCGATGTAGTTAGGTTGGGGGCTTGCCCCAACCTTGGTTATTGCTATTTTCTTTCTTCTTGTGTAGTCATTTTACCGATAGGCTTTTTGCTTGTTTTCTTTATCCTTGCTAGTCAGGTTGGTTTCTTGGGTAGTGTAGGATGTTTCCCTAGTTTTGCCTGCTGATTTGTGTTTAGCTTGTTGTTGGTTGAGGCCTACTAATAGGCTTGTTGCTTGCTCTGATCATGATTGTCAAGTTGATTCCTTCCTTGTTGTTGCTTTTGTGCTTTGCTTGTTGCTGGCTAGGTCCATGATGGTTCTACTAGAAGTGGTTCCTTGGGGCTTGTTGTCATTGCTGCAGGTTGGTTTTGCTTCTAGTTTGTTTCTGGGTTGCTTGCTCTACTACTCAGAAATCCGGTTCCTATTCTGATTTTGCTGTGGGAACCTGTTCCCCAAGCTTTTTGGGTTGTTAGGTTGCTTTGCTAGATTGGTTTATTTTTTCTATATAAGGGAGCCTGATCCCATGTTCTGCTTTCAGTATGCTTGTCCTAGGGAGGTTGTTCCCCTACACCTGCCTTTTGTGTTGTAATTCTGTTTAGCAAGATAGGCTTGCTTCGGTTTTCTCTAGGGAGTATGTTCCCTTTGCCTATTTATCTTTGTATATATGTATTGTTGGTCTCCAGCTTGTTTAATTTTGATCTATAAATTCTTACATTTGATTAAACAAAAAAAAAAAAAAGAGCTCTCAGTGGAGACACTCTCGGTTGTAGTGAGAGAATATGCCCATGTGTTGCACTGCACCTGTTTAATTATTTCATTGTGCACCGTTCCTCTTCTTCACCTTCTCATGACAACTTCTTCTTATGGCTAAATCGAAGAAGAAATCCTTGATTCTTCGGTGTGTTGAGGGGGATTTTAAACTTAAGGCCTCACGTCAAGTTTCCATGCGTATACCTAGGGCTCAATTTCCCAGCCAATCTTTGGTTCACTCTAACCATGACTCCTTGTCTCAAGCTTCTCCACCTCGTACCAGGGTGGTTTTTCTTGACTTCACTATCCCATCTAGTGGTGTTAGGGTTTCTTCTAAATGCAAGAACAAAGCCATGCAACAAACTCGTTCCCTTACTTCTTATGATAGCAAAGGCATCTCCTCTGGTGGATCTAGGGCAAGTACCCCAGCGAGCACTGAGCAGGCTAGGTCTACCCCTTATATGTCCAACCTTTATGGTTTGCCTTTCTGGCCAACCACTACGCTAAGTGGTACTTCTCCACAACCATTAGTGTTTTTTCCAACCTTTACTGGTACTATTTCTTGTTCTTCTCAGGACCGGCCTATTAAACCATAAATAAAGGCCACGGAAACACACCCAGGTATTTCTCAATCTCCTTGTCTCGCTCACTTTCATGATTGTACATCAACTACTTCGTGTTAATTTAAGGATACAAATGTTGATAGCCCTGCTAATTTGTGGAAATTATGTTTAATTGGGTTTGTTGCCAGGAAGTTCCCTAGTTATGCTTCTTTATCTCACTATATTGGTAAACATTGGAAATATCATGCTAACTTTACAATGCATGATTCTAGTTGGTTGATATTTGCATTCCCCATTGAAAATACAATGCTGGAAGTTCTAGGTGGTGGACCATACTATGTTTTTGGCAGGCCACTAATTCTCAAGGTCACGCTTGATTTTTTCAACTTTAAGCCTCTTGACATGACCAAGATGCCAATGTGGGTGAGATTTCCTAGCTTGCCTCTTTGGTGTTGGACTCCCCTCTGCTTATCAAAATTGGCTAGTGTGATTGGTAAGCCAATACACTGTGATGACCCCACTACCATCATGACAAGGCTCTCCTATGCCTGGGCTCTTATTGAGGTTGATTTGCTGGGAGATTTGCCCAATTCGGTCAATGTAGTTCTCCCTAATGGCCCACCCCTTGCTCAGCAGGTTCTGTATGAGTCACTCCCTTGTTTCTACAAATTATGTCATATCTTGGGGCACAATGGTATTGCATGTCGCAAAGGCTCTATATCAAAGAACAAGAAAAGGCCTCAAGACCTTCAGGAAGGTTCTGACAGTCCATCTGCAGATACGGTGGCAGTTGAGAAACAACAACTATATAGTCAGAGCCCTCATGTTGACACTCCTGTTGATCCCATGTCCACTGAAACAGTCACTTCTGAGATCAAGAGACACTCATCCTCTGGGCGTAAATGAACTAAACTTGTCGCATCTTCCACCCCTACACAAGCCTCAGGTCCTGCTCTTTGTTCTGAGTATTGTAAGGATTTACCTGTACCAGTTAAAAGGCAATACTTAACTAGGAGCAAAGCTCGCACTATGATTGCTCAACCCAGTTCGGGTGCACCGAGGACTACCAAGCAGCCTGTTACTGTACATAGCAGCTCTAATGATTCGGCAGCAGCATTTTCAATGTAGTTTAGTTGAGGGCTTGGTCCCCTGTTGGTTGTTGTTGTCTTATGTTAATTGTCTTATGTTTTGTGCAATTTATCTATTGGTTGGCTTTCTACTTGTTTGCTCTTATTTGTCAGGTTGATTCCTGGGAATGCAGGTTGTTTCTCCTGTTTTGCTTACTGGTTCTATGTTATCCTTGTTGTTGGCTCTAACCTACTGGTTGGATTGTTGCTTGCTTTTCCCTACTCTTGATTGTCAGGTTGTTTCCTGGAGGTGCTTCCCATGTCTTGTTACTGGGTTTGTGGTTTGCTTATTGCTGGCTTGGTTCAATCTGGAATGGTTAGTTGTGGTTTCTTGGCTTTGTTGCTTTTTCTACAAATTGCTATCAGGGCTTGCTTTTGGTATAATGCTAGTTTGCTCCTAGGCTTTATTGTTTTGGTTGTGGGAGCCTGTTCCCCTAGCCTCCTTTTGTTTTGGGTGCCTGTTCCCCCTTTTGTTTGTTCTGCTTTGTTGATCCTTGCCTGTCGGCTTGGTTAGGTTGCTAGGTTTACGGTATATCTCTAGGGGTTTGTTCCCTATGTTTCTAGGGAGTTTGTTCCCTGTTTCTTTGTATATGCTTGTATAGCCGACTTGCTGGTCTCCAACGATGTTATATTTTTTATTTATATATTTCTTACATTTGATAAAAAAAAGAAAAAAAGAAAAGAAAGAGCTCTCAGTTTCCCTTGCACATGCTTGCATTACTTTATGGTTCTTGTTTTAGGTTGCTTGTAGTTTATGTGGGAGTTTCTCCCCCCATGTTTAAGGGAGCATGTTCCTTTTCTTTGTTTATATTTGTAAATATTCTAAGACTTGCTGGTTCTCCAGCTTTGTTTTTTTTATCTATATATTTCTTACATTTGATTAAAAAAGAAAAGAAAAGAAAAAGCTCTCAGTTAAGGGCTTGGTCCTTTATTGGTTGTTGCTGTCTTCTGTTAACTGTTTTATGTTTGGTGCAATTACTCTGCTGGTTGGCTTTTTGCTTGTTTGCTCATGTTTGTCAGGTTGATTCCTGGGAAATGCAGGGTGTTTTCCTTGTTTTGCTTGCTGGTTCTACTTGTTGGTTGGATTGTTGCTTGCTCTTCCCTGCTATTGATTGTCAGGTTGTTTCCTGGGGGTGCTTCCCATATCTTGTTGCTGGGTTTGTGCTTTGCTTGTTGCTGGCTAGGTCCATCTAGAATGGTTGGCTGTGGTTTCTTGGCTTTGTTGCTCTTACTATAGGTTGTTGTCAGGGTTTGATGCTGGTTTGCTCCTGGGCTTTGTTGCTTTGGTTGTGGGAGCCTATTCCCCTAGCCTCCTTTTATTTTTTGGTGCTTGTTCCTCCCTTATATTTGTTCTGTTTTGTTGATCCTTACCTGTTGGCTTGGTTAGGTTGCTACGTTTGTGGTATATCTATAGTGGTTTGTTCCCTGTTTTTTGTATTTGCCTGTACAACTGACTTGCTGGTCTCTAGCGATGTTATATTTTTTTATCTATATATTTATTACATTTGATAAAAAGAAAAAAGAAAAAAAAAAAAAAAAAAAGAAAAAAGAAAAAAGAAAGAGCTCTCAGTAGTGAGTGAGATGTAAGAGAGAGAAGCTCTTGGTTGTAGAAAGCGAAAAACCCGTTGTCTTAGTGTTTCCTCCCTTTCCTTGTGCAACATTTTCTTCTCTTGCTCTCTGCACTCTCATAGTGTAACATCCCTCATTCCGGGATAAAACGACAATCGAAAAACAGAGTAATATTTTTTTTTTGTATATATATATATATATATATATATATATATATATATTCATGGTCTTCGTATTAAAAATCTACCAGAATATTGACGAAGTTCCCCCCTATACCGAAATGTTCCAAGTTATTGACATGGAATCTATTTACACTTCTAATAGCTTGCATCTCATAACTTAATTCCCGACCCAATCATCCTAGGTTTCAATTCCACACTTATACTCACACCTATCAACCACAATATTTATGATATGCATTATATAACAAAATATCATTATGGATGGATAAAAATAAATAAATATAAATACATAGACATGAAATATGGTTATATGAACTATAGGGTTAAATTCATTCAATCAAGTTTAAACATTAACTATACAAATTAAGTTATATAAACATTTTCATGTTTACAAAATACAAGGGTATACTCCCTAGAACCTAGATTACAAGAAGGAAACATAAGTTAGGATCTACTCCTGTTGTACATGTGATGATCCTGAAACAAAATACATACTATTGAAAGGTGAATATTACAATAAATACATAACAACACGAATATCTAACAATTTCAACAGGGTAAAATGCATTCATAGTTCATTCGCTTCTCCCTTCTAATTTTTATTAGAATCTCTTCCTTATTCAACTATTAATAATTGTTCCCTCTGCCACTTTCAACCTTCATTCTAGACTTTATGAGATCGAACATGATTATTTTTGCTTAGCACATTACCAATACCAATTTCACTAGTATCATCATCATCACCCCATAGAAGTCGATGCAAGGTGACCTTACCCGGGATCCTAACATACACTAAATGTATGGTAGTTTACGCCTCAAATTGCATTTCTCATATTTCTTTTGTCAGTGATAATTTCATCAATATTGTCATTCTTTGTCCAACCACAGTTGTCATTCCTTATATATATATTTGAACTGTTTTTGCTTAAATTCCGAACTGTCATTGTCTAAACATTGAATTGTTATTATCTTTTTTTTTTTGAATTGTTACTATCTCATTTTTGAACTGTCACTGTCTAGATATTGAACCGTTACTGTCTAATTTTTGAACTATTATTATCTCGTTTTTGAACTATTACTGTCTAGACATTGAATTGTTACTCTCCGACCTTTCCTCATATTTTTAACTATATCTAGAGTTATAGAACTCCGATTCAAGCGAGATTAGTCTTGTTGGAAAGCTAAGACATGAGGCTACAAGTTCTCTAAAGAAAGTAGAACCCAGTTCTGCCTCTAAGACAATCAAAATTTCTCATCAACAAACCAGACCTACTACCCTATAGGGTCTGTCATGACCCAGTCTCGGTTGGTGACCTATAGCTGGAGATTTATAACTCCAAATTGATCAAGACCAATTTCATTAGTTATCCAACATCCAAAACTACAATTTCTATGAGGAACCTGATTCTAATTCCTTCATCCTCCTACCCAAAATCTCTCTGAAAGTTAAGAGACGAAACTATCCAGATTCATCAACCTTTCCATTTACATACAACGCATGAAGTTCTTTAATTTAGCAATTCATACTTTTTCCTGCATTCAAGTCTAAGAACTCAAATCTATAAATTAACATCCATACATTAATTCATAATCGACTTGAAATGACTCATAAGAGCAGGTTTAGAATACCTTACCTGGTACGAATCAAGGTTTCGATCCCTCCTTTTCCTTCTAATGATAGCCGACCCTCCCCTCTTCTCTTCTTGTTCAATTTTTCTTGTTAATCCCTTTCCCACCAGTGTTTATTCTACCTATAAACCTTAATCTTGGATGGGTTTTTGAAATTTTGGTGTTTCTCTCTTGATTTGTAAAAATGAATATAAAAACTCCCTCTTTTCTTTCTTTACGTTATCTGCAGATCTGTTTTTGGTGAGAAGAGGAGAACTTATGCTCTATAATTATTCTTATTTGAATTTAGGCCCCATTTTCTTTAACTATATTCATTTTGCCCTCACTTCCTGTTAGTTTAGTTTATTTCCTTTAATTTAATCCAGCCTTGATTTTTTTTCTCGGGACTTACATTCTCCCTTCATAAAATTTCATCCTTGAAATTCAAGTTACATACCTATGTCGGAGAATAAGTGCAGAAACTTCTCCTTCATCTTGGATTCTCTTTCCTATATTTGTTCTTCTATTGGAGAGCTTCTCCATAATACTCTCACTAAGGGAACTCTCTTATTCCTCAACAACTTCTCATCTCAATCTAAGATCTTGACAGGCTTAGTTTTCATGGTTAGATCCCTTTCAACATTCATAGGAACTTGTGGCAATACCCGTGAGGGGTCTATTTTGGCCTTTCATAGCAATGACACATGGAATACATTATGAATCTTATCCAAATATACAGGCAATTCTAATTGATATACAACTGGCCCAATTCTTTCCTTAATCTCAAAAGGGCCAATATATCTCAGGGCTAATTTCCCTTTTACTCCAAATCGAATGATGCCTTTCCAAGGAGCCACCTTTAGAAATACTTTATATAGTCAGCCTCCCTGGCAACGATGCCAAAAACTTGACACAACCAAAGGATTGATGTCTTCTTCCAAGTGCAAGAATGTCAAAGTAATAAATAACCCGGTAAGACCGGGGTCGAACCACAGGGAGGTTGACTAAATAAATTATAAATAATAATAATAATAATAATAATAATAATAATAATAAGTTAAAGATGACTTTGAGATAAAATATTAATGTGAGGATTCAACAATGATAAAAACAAATATCAAGGTTAGAGGATTCACTAATAGTTTTAGAAATAAGTATAGTATAAACTCTTTTTATTAATCAACCGAAAACCACACACAAAGTAGGTTCCAATCGGATGATTTATCCTTAATAGTTCATTATAAATTTTTAACTATAAATTTTTAACATGATCATATTAATTATCTTATTTAAATAACACCAAACTTTTAAATATTGTCAGGAATGCATGATGCTAACTTATGTTAACAACAAATCAAGTTCCTTTCATAACACAGGTGTAAGGTATACCATACGGGGTTGGCTATGAAAGTGCCAAGCATTTGTTGTACCAAGTGTTATACAACACAAATCTAGATTAACCATTTAATAAGCAAGGTATTAAGAATTAGTAAGATAAAAAGATAAAACATGTTAATAACAAACTTTCTTGGATATAAACATTGAAGTCCATGTTAAGTTTATATTATACCTATTCTAACACCATTAGTGAAACCTTTTCACTTTGATATACTAAACTTAGCTAAGCATAATGAAGAAGATAAACATAAATAAACAACATAAGAACATAAATATAGTAAAGGAAATTAAAAGCATGAACAAGAGATTAAGGAAAATATAACATGAAATAAAACTTAAACATTACAAAAATATAAAGAAAGAAATAAAGAGCATGATCTTGATCTGAACAACCAAGATGCCTAAATGCATGGAAAATACCTCCTTTTATAGGCCAAAATTTGGAACTATTGATTTGATGACTAATTGTTGAGTGGGTGGCCACATCTTGACTTGGTGACAATCCTTATCTTCTTGTCTGAACAAAACTTCATTGATAACGTCCGAATTTGAACCACTTGTACTCATGAAAGTTCTAGGAAATTGTCTCATCTTTCTAAGAAAAAAATTATTGAGGTCATTTGGTCTTTTAGAACTCGAGATATAGGTTGAACACTAAACAATGTCTGGGATGTAGGACAGATTTAAACTTCTCTGTTGTTGCTGTAATTTGGACTTGAAAATGACCTTTTTAATCTTGGACTCCATATGAAAGTTTTAAGCCTATGTCTTGTCTTTCCATCCATATAAAACAAACCTAAATCCGAGATCTATAGCTCCAGATATGACCCAATTACCGAATAGTGTTTTAGTTTGGACTGAACCAGCATCTCTTTTCTAAGTTTGGCCCTCTCTTTGTCCTTTCAATTTCATTACTTAAACTCATCAGTCAATCCTTTAATTTATGTGATAGGCCTGCATTTAAGATGAATATTTACCATAAATTAAAGGTATCTTATATTACTAGATATGTTATTATAAAATATGCTTTAGTTAAGGAGTTATTGATACTTCAAGTGCAAAATAATGATATAAAACCTTGATAAAAATGCACTTTTAAGTACTAATCGCTTGCATTTAAGGGAATTTGAGAAGGTCTGTAACACCTATAATGACTCAAATTGTAGCATGAACACCATCAGATTAAAGCTTTTTCCTTTTTCATTAAAAGATGAAGCTAAAAACATGGCTATAAAATTTGAGACTAGGATCCATTCGTACTTGGAATGAAATGCAACAACAATTTTTAAAGAAGTTTTTTTCATATCACTAAACAAACTCTTTCAAAAGACAAATCATCACTTTTACTAAAAAACCAGGAGAAACATTTTACCAATGTAGGGATAGGTATCGAGACTTGCTTAATACTTACCCTCATCATGGTTTTGAAACATAGAGATTAGTTTCACATTTTTATGAGGGGTTAACACCTAGAGATAGGCAAATGGTTGAATTGATATGCAATGCAACTTTTGAAGACAAAGACCCTAATGAAGCAATGAATTACCTAAACTTGCTAGCTAAAAATGCTTAAAATTAGGACACTACAGGTACTTATGAGGCACCAAGTAAAATCCAACCTCATACATCTAGTGGAGGTATGCATAACCTAAGGAAGATTGTGACCTCCAAGCCAAGTTTGCATCTTTAGCTAGAAAATTCGAAGCACTAGAATTCAAAAAGAGTGGTCAATTAAAATCTATTCAAGACATTGTGTGTCAAATTTGTGAAACCAATAAACACTCAACAAATGATTGTCCAACTTTGCCTTCTTTTAGGGAATGCCTCCATGAACAAGCCCATGCTTTAAATAGTTTCCAAAGGCCCAATCATAACCCATACTCACAAACGTATAACCCTGGTTGGAGAAATCACCTAAATTTTAGTTAGAAGAGTGATAACAACAATACACAAACTTCACAGCCATCATTTCAAGCACACCATAATTTTAAAAATTCTCATGGATATACACCTCTTTATGCTCCCCCTCATAGAAGAAATCTTGAGGAAACATTGCATGCATTCATTGAAAAGCAAGAGACAATCAACACTCAACTTGCTCAAAGCATGGAAAATTTTAAAGATACTCTTGCAAAATTCACATATGCTCTTAGTTTTCAAAATAAAGGTAAGTTTCTATCTCAACCATAGCAAAATCCAAAGGGGCATTACAATGCAAATGCAAGTAGTGGTAAGGTTATTGAAAAAAACCACTCTGGAACCTTGTGAGAAAGATGATGAGTCAATCTCTGAGGGTAAGGAAGAGATTGAACCTGAACATTGCAAAGAAAAGGCTCATTCCCCGCCAGCAATTCCATTTCCTCTTGCCATGACCAAAGAAAGAAAGTCAATCACAACTCTAAAATCTTTGAAACTTTCAAACAGGTAAGGATCAATATACCTTTGTTGGATGTTATTAAACAGGTTCCTTCCTATGCTAAATTTTTGAAAGATCTATGCACTGTGAAGAGAAAACTGAATGTGAAAAAGAAAGCCTTTTTTAGCCGAACAAGTGTCATTCTTCATAACAATAATTCTTTAAAATATAAAGACCCTGGTTGTACTATAATTTCTTGCTTTATTGGAGAACATAAAATTGAAAGAGCCTTACTTGATCTTGGAGCTAGTGTGAATTTACTTCCATATTCAGTCTTTCAAAGTCTTAATCTATGTGAGTTAAAACCAACCTTTGTAACTTATTTATTTGCTGATAGATCTGTAAAAGTGCCTAGAGGAACAGTTGAGGATGTGTTAGTATAAGTTGATAAATTCATTTACCCTGTAGATTTTGTTGTCTTGGATACACAACCTATTGAAGCATATAATTCAATTCTTGTCATTTTCGAATGTCCATTTCTTACCACTTCTAATGCATTGATTAATTGTAGGAATGGATTGATGAAGCTATCATTTGGAAACATGACATTGGAGATGAATATTTTCAACATTTGTAAGCAACCTGAAGATGATAATGATTTACAAGAAGTGGACTTTATTGAAAAATTAGTTCATAATCAATTTCAAACCACTTCTAGTGAAACTGAGATTGATAAATCTGATGATTTGCAAATGGTCTATTTTCAGGAAGAATCAAAGGCATGTAATTGGAGACCACAAATTGAAGAATTGCCTCCACGATTAATTGAGTCCATACCTTCAAGTGTTCAACCACTAAAACCTGATTTGAAGTCATTACCATTCAATCTCAAATACTCATTTTTGTGAGAAAATGAAACTTTTCCGATAATAATCTCTTCTAAACTTAATGCACATCAAGCAGGTAAGTTATTACAAACTATAAAAATACACAAAAATGCATTAGGATGGATCATAGCTGAAATAAAAGGAAATAACCCTTTGATTTGCACACATAGGATTTATTTGGAGGAAAATGTTAAACCCTCTAGAGAAATGAAACGAAGGCTTAATCCTAATATGAAAGAAGTATTGAAAAATAAAGTCATTAAACTTCTAGATAATGAAATCATTTATCCTTTTTTTGACAGCAAATGGGTAAGTCCTACCCAAGTTGTACCTAAAAAGTTTGGAGTCACTATGATAACAAATGAGAAAAATGAGTCAATTCCAACTAGAACTATTACTAGTTAGTGCATGTGCATTGACTATTGGAAACTTAATTCAATGACTAGAAAAGATCATTTTTCTTTACCTTTTTATATATCAAATCCTAGAAAGAGTTGCAGGTCATGAATTTTATTGTTTTCTAGATGGCTATTTAAGTTACAATCAAATTGAAATTGCATTGAAAGATCAAGAGAAGACTACTTTCACATGTCCATTTGGTACTTTTGCATATCAAAGGATGCCTTTTGGATTATGTAATGCACCAGCCACATTTCAAAGATGCATGCTTAGCATATTCAGTCATATGGTTGAACGTTTTCTTGAAATTTTTATGGATGATTTTTCTGTTTTTAGTGATTCATTTGATGATTGTTTGACTAACTTAGAAAAGGTTTTGAGCAAGTGTGAAGAGAAGAATCTTGTACTGAATTGGGAAAAATATCACTTTATGGTAACAAATGGCATTGTACTTGGTCACATTGTTTCATCGAAAGGAATTGAGGTTGACAAATCTAAAATCGAGTTAATTGCCAACTTACCAGCACCAAAATCTGTTAAAGATGTTAGATCATTCTTATGACATGTTGGTTTTGTATAGAAGGTTCATCAAAGATTTTAGTGTAATATCTAAGCCCTTGAGTAACCTTTTAACAAGGGATAGTATTTTTGAATGGACTGAACATTGTGAATAAGCCTTTTTTACACTTAAAAACTTGCTTACTTCTACTCCTGTCATTCAACTTCCTGATTGGTCATTACCTTTTTGAAATAATGTGTGATGCTAGTGATTATGTCGTGGGTGCTGTCTTAGGACAAAGAAAAGATAAGAAACCTTATGTGATTTACTATGCAAGTAAAACTTTAAATAGTGCTCAAATGAATTACACCACCATTGAAAAAGAATTACTTGCAGTACTATTTGCATGTGAAAAATTCAGGTCTTATCTTGTTGCCTCACCTGTTGTTGTTTTTAGTGATCATGTAACATTGAAATATCTTCTTTCTAAGAAAGATTCTAAGGCTAGATTGGTGATTAGTACTTAAAATTGCATGTTCATCAAGGTTTTATATCATCATTTTGCACTTGAAGTATCAATAACTCCTTAACTAAAGCATGTTTTATAATAACAAGTTTGATACTATAAGATACCTTAATTTATGGTAAATATTCATATTAAATGCAGGCCTATCACATAAATAAAAGGATTGAATGATGAGTTTAAGTATTGAAAGTAAAAGGACAAAGAGATGGCCAAACTTAGAAAAGAGATGCTAGTGTAGTCCAAACTGGAACATTGCTCGGTAATTGGATCATATCTGGAGCTCTAGATCTTGGATTTAGGTCCATTTTATATGGATGGAAAGGTAAGACAAAGGCCTACAACTTTCATGAGGAGCCCAAGATTTAAAAAGGCCGTTTTGAAGTCCAAATTGAAGGAACAACGAAGAAGTCTGAAGCTGTCCTGCAGCCTAGATACTATTTAGTGTTCAGCCCATATCTTGAGTTCTAGAAGTCCAAATGACCTCATCTTTTTTTTTGTTGGAAAGCTGAGATAATTTCCTAAAATATTCCTGAGGATTATGGGAAAATTATGATGTTAGCAATGATGTCTTGTTCAGATAAGAAGGTAAGGATTGTCACCAAGTCAAGATGTGGCCACCCACTCATCAATTAATCAACAAATCAATAGTTCTAAATTTTGGCCTATAAAAGGAGGCACTTACCATGTATTGAGGCATCTTTGTTTCCAGATCAAGATCATGCTCTTGCTTTCTCTCTTTGTATTGCTTATGTTTTGCTTTCATTAATATCAAGTTTATGCACTTCATTTCATTTCCTTTACTTAGTTAACTTCTTTCTCATTTATGTTCTTATCTTGTTCATTTATGTTTCTTTCTTTCATTATGTTTAGCTAAGTTAATTATGTCAAGGTGAAAAGGGTACACTAATGGTGTAAGAATAAGTATAATATAAACTTAACATGGACCTTAACGTTGGATACTAACATGTTTTATATTTGTTATCTTGTTCACTTTTAATACTTTGCTTGTTAAATGGTTAATCTAGATTTATGTTGTATAACACTTGGTACAACAAATACTTGACACTTTCATAGCTTATACTGTATGGTATAACCGACACCTGAGCTATGAAAGGAACTTGATTTGTTGTTAACATAAGTTATAATCATGAATGCCTACCAACATTTACAAGTATTAGCTTTATTCGAATAAGATAACTAATGTAATCATGTTAACAATTTATAATCTAATTGGAACCTCCTTTATGTGTGGTTTCCAATTGAGTAATAAGAGTTTATACTATACTTGTTTGAAGTACCATTAGTGGATCCTCTAACCTTGACATTTATTTTTATCGTTGTTTAATCCTTACATTAATCTTTCATCTCAAAGTTCTCATTAATTTCTTCATCTTCTTCTTCTTTTACTACTACTACTACTACTACTACTACTACTACTACTATTATTATTATTATTATTATTATTATTATTATTATTATTTACATTCTGTTTATATTATATAATATATCTCTTTGATCTTTTCATAAACTCAGTATATAGGCTGGAAACCTGTGACCTGATCTTTTACATCATTCTCAGGTGTAACAACGCCACATACTGAGTATTATTATTATTTTTGTTGTTGTTGTTGTTGTTGTCTTGTTATTTATAATTTATACAATTAACTTCTCTGTGGTTCGACCCCGGTCTTGCTGGGTTATTTATTACTTCGACACTCCTGCACTTGGGAGAAGACATCATGCTTTTGGTCGTGTCAAGTTTTTGGCGCCGTTGCTGGGGAGGTAAATTCTTGTATAAATTATAATATTTATTTTATTTTCTCTTTTCACTTTTCATTTTATTTAACTTTTGTTTCTTTTGTTTTGTTTTGTTTCTTTTTCTTCTCTTTTCTTTTCTTGCTTTTATTCTCTTCTTACACGTGCATGAGAGTTTGGTCACGTACATTAAGTGGTCGACTTTGTAGGGTATCCTCATCATTTTCAGAAAATATGGCTGAAGAAGGTAATCAATCACTTCATAATGAGAATAACCATAGAAGAACACTTAGAGACCACATGAATCCCACAAGAACAAGTGCACCCTCATGCATAGTTTTCCCTCCTGATGCATCTCATTTTAATTTTAAGTCAGGCATTATTAAACTTTTACCTTCTTTTCATGGTTTAGACCTAGAAAATCCATACTTGCATTTAAGGGAATTTGAGGAGGTCTGTAATACCTATAATGACTCAAATTGTAGCATGAACACCATTAGATTAAAGCTTTTTCCTTTTTCATTAAAAGATAAAGCTAAAACATGGCTACAAAATTTGAGACCAGGATCTATTCGTGCTTGGGATGAAATGCAACAACAATTTTTAAAGAAGTTTTTTCCATCTCACACAACAAACTCTTTCAAAAGACAAATCATCACTATCACTCAAAAACCAGGAGAAACATTTTACCAATGTCGGGATAGGTATCGAGATTTGCTTAATACTTGCCCTCATCATGGTTTTGAAACATGGAGATTGGTTTCACATTTTTATGAAGGTTTAACACCTAGAGATAGGCAAATGGTTGAATTGATGTGCAACGGAACTTTCTAAGATAAGGACCCTAATAAAGCAATGGAGTACCTAGACTTGCTAGTCGAAAATGCTCAAAATTGGGACACCACAGATACTTATGAGGCACCAAGTAAAACTTAACCTCATACATCTAGTGGAGGTATGCACAACTTTAGGGAAGATCATGACCTCCAAGCCAAGTTTGCATTTTTAGCTAGAAAAGTCGAAGCACTTGAATTGAAAAAGAGTGGTCAATTAAAATCTATTCAAGACATTGTGTGTCAAATCTGTGAAGCCAAGGAACACTCAACAAATGATTGTCCAACTTTGCCTTCTTTTAGGGAATGCCTCCATGAACAAGCCCATGCTTTAAACAGTTTCCAAAGACCCAATCATAACCCATACTCACAAACGTATAACCATGGTTGGAGAAATCACCCAAATTTCAATTGGAATAGTGATAGCAACAATGCACAAACTTCACAGCCACCATTTCAAGCACACCATAATTTTCAAAATTCTCATGGATATGCACCTCCTTATGCTCCACCTCCTAGAAGAAATCTTGAGGAAACATTGCATGCATTCATTGAAAAGCAGGAGACAATCAACACTCAACTTGCTTAAAGCATGATAGATTTTAAAGATGCTCTTGCAAAATTAACATCTGCTCTCAGTTTCCAAGAGAAAGGTAAGTTTCCATCTCAACCACAGCAAAATCCAAAAGGGCAATACAATGCAAATGCGAGTAGTTCTAGAAGCCAACACATGGATCAAGTCAAATCAGTCATCACTCTTCGTAGTGGTAAGGTTATTGAAAAACCCATTCTTGAACCTTGTAAGAAAGATGATGAGTCTATCTTTGAGGGTAAGGAGGTGGTTGAACCTGAACATTGCAAAGAGAAGGCTGATTCCCCGCCAGCACTTCCATTTCCTCATGCCATGACCAAACAAAGGAAAGTCAATCACAACTCTGAAATCTTTGAAACTTTCAAATAGGTAAGGATCAATATACCTTTGTTGGATGCTATTAAACAGGTTCCTTCCTATGCTAAATTTTTGAAAGATCTATGCACTGTGAAGAGAAAACTGAATGTGAAAAAGAAAGCCTTTTTAGCCGAACAACTAAGTGCCATTCTTCAAAACAATAATGCTTTGAAATATAAACACCCTGGTTGTCCTACAATTTCTTGCTTTATTGGAGAGCATAAAATTGAAAGAGCCTTACTTGATCTTGGAGCTAGTTTGAATTTACTTCCATATTCAGTCTTTCAGAGTCTCAACCTAGGTGAGTTAAAACCAACTTCTGTAACTCTTTTACTTGCCGATAGATCTGTAAAAGTGCCTAGAGGAATAATTGAAGATGTGTTAGTACAAGTCGATAAATTCATTTATCCTGTGGATTTTATTGTCTTGGACATGCAACCTGTTGAAGCATGTAATTCATTTCCTATTATTTTAGGACGTTCGTTTCTTGCAACTTCTAATGCATTGATTAATTGTAGGAATGGACTCATAAAGTTATCTTTTGGAAACATGACATTGGAGATGAATATTTTCAACATTTGCAAGCAACCTGGAGATGATAATGATTTACAAGAAGTGGATCTTATTGAAGAATTAGTTCATGATCAGCTTGAATCTACTTTGAGTAAAATTGAGTTGGATGAATCTGAAGATTTGCAAATGATTTATTCTCAGGAAGAAATCACGGATGAAAAAGGCACTAAAAATGTTGATGCCAATCTTTTGTCAAGAGTGACAGCAGATTTGACATCTGACATCCCATCAATCGATGATTACTCTCCTGACGAATCCTTACTTTCTTTTAGTTCATTGCCTTGGTTTGATAAAAATATCAATTTTCTTCCTTTAGGAGATTTGCTAGCTCACTGGAGTACTGAAGACAAAGAAAAGTTTTTGAACGAAGTGAAGAACTTTTATTGGGATGACCCTGACTTACTCAAATATTGTCCTGATCAAAAATTTCAAAGATGCATTCCTGACAATGAGGTAAGTAGCGTCATTAAACTTTGTCATTCTGAAGCATGTGGGAGTCATTTCTCATTAAGAAAAACGACTGCAAAAATCTTACAAAATGGATTTTATTGGCCCACCATGTTCAAGGACACACATGCATTCTGCAAAACTTGTGAAAATTGTCAAAAAGTTGATACTGGTCAAAAAGTTTTGCTTTATAATTCTCAACTCCATTTATTTCTTGAAAAACTAAGATCAAGATGGAGTGGTCCATTTATTTTGAAACATGTGTATCCTTTTGGGGCCCTTGATATTGAGAATTCAAAGATTGAGGTTGTTAATGAATCATGGAATTCCTGAAGATATTCCCTGGTTAATTGAAGCAAAGGTCCGCTTATCAAGTGAGTCCTCTAATTCTTTCATTTCACACATGTCTGGAATAGGTAAAAGCACTTTTGCAAAGAAACGTCGTGCAAAACGACTGAAAGTCTGTCACAGATGTGCCAGATGGACTTGTAATGCGACATGTCGTTCTTTAGGAATGATATCTATAAACCATGAAGATAAAATACAATTCATTAAGGATGGGCTGAGTAAGGGGTCTTTAGATAATCTTTTGTTGACCCTTGAGACGCATCCTAGTGGAGATGTGCATCGCTTAATTCATGATTTATGGCCACAATTCCATAAAGAACATGATCGACTTAGTCTTGGGAATCTGACTAAAAAAGACCTTGTTTGCCAGTTTTTAAGAAAATTGGATGGGAAGCTTATCCCCGACCCATAGAGGGCGTTTAAGCCATTCTTGGACGTAAAACCAAGGGAAGATGTGAGCCACAATCACAACTACCTGTACATACACATGCTTTTTCAAAATAAATAAATAAATAAAATAGAGAGAGTGTGAGACTACAACTGGCCTACATATAGATGGTATGATTGCATTTTCACTTTTTCATCTATAAATTCTTCTCTTCCTTCCCTTCATTTCTACTCATCTCATACATTCATCAAATATAGAAGTGTGTAGAAATGGCAAGTTCCTCAAGTCATCACATAAAAAATATATGTGTTTTCGGTGGATCCAGCCCTGGGAAAGAAAAAGAGTTTTTAGAATCAGCAAATCATCTTGGTCGGATACTAGCTGAGAGAAAGATTCATTTAGTGTATGGGGGAGGCAGCCTTGGGTTAATGTGAGGTGTTTCAATGGCTGCATTTTTAGGAGGCAGTCAAGTTTTGGGGGTTGTTCCCAAAGCTTTAGCAAATAGGGATATCATTGGAAAAACAATTGGAGAGGAACTACAGGTCCCAACAATGTCTGATCGACTGAACGCCATGTTTAGCCATGTTGATGCCTTCATTGCCTTACTAGGTGGTCTGGGCACATTGGAAGAGATCTTTCATATTTCATCTTGGGCCCAACTACACATTCACCATAAACCTATAGGTTTGTTAAATGTTAATGGTTTTTATGATAAGCTGCTGTCTTTCCTTGATCAAGCTGTGGAACAGGAATATCTAACATCTTCGGCACGACAAATCATAATCTCTGCTGCTACTGCTGAACAATTGATTGACCAACTACAATCTTTCATCCCTGTCATTGATCCTTACATGAGTCGCCTAGATTGGTCAACTAAGGAAAGTCGTAAAAAGCTTAGATTAGATTTGAGCCTTCATCTGTGAAACCTTGTGTCTTTTGGTTTTATTAATAACATATTATTTTGTTTTGTTACTTCTTATGTTTGTTTAAGTGTGTTTCAGGTTTGTCATTATTCGCTGTTTCAAGTGATGTCTTCTACACTCTATCTTTCTACCTTAGGACATTGAGGACAATGTCTCATTTTGGTTGGGGGGAGAGGATAGTAGTTTAAAAAAAAAAAAACTAGCTAGCTAACTGTTTTTTGTTTTTAAAAAAACCATTTGGCAAAACTGTTATTACTAGGATGGCAGAGTAAAGGGGAATTATTCTTGAGACGCATCTTAGTAAAAATTTTCTAATGGTTATTTGCAATATTCATAACAAGGCCTATTAGAATACTTCTTGAAATATTCAGGTTTACAAACTCTCGCATTGTTATCACTTGATTCTGCTCATATACTCATTTAATATACTTATTAAACCTTCATTTTCACACACACTTTAACATATGATTGTGGGTTGCACATTGAATTATTACATTATTTATGTTCTTTTGTTGAAGGTAACAACTAAGGGAAAGAGATATTATATAATTTGCAAAAAAAAAAAATGATAATATTGATGATAATAAAAATGTAGATAAGTTTGGTTTCGTAACCTCCCTAACCTAAGTAATTAAGCCCAAAGGGGTGTTTTAACACCTAATACCCTAAAGTCAACTGACTTGGGAGCTATTGGCCCAAAGCTTGTTACATGGGTTAAGGAGAAAAGCTTAAGGAAATCAAAACATTGCACTATCTACGTATTAGTATCTGCAACCCGAGTTGTTATGCTCGTAGGGGTGTCTCAACACCTAATGCCCTAAGACCAACTGGTCTGGGAGTCATTAGCCTAAAACTCGTTACATGGGTTAAAGATACATTGTGTTTTAAGTTGTATGTGTATATAAATAAAATAAAATAAAATAAAAAAGAGAAGAAGAAAGGAAAAAAAAGAGAAAAAAAAGTAATAATAATAATAACCCAACCCAAGGAAGTTCACCCAAAACATTTGAACATAATATTGTTTTCTTCCAACAAAAGCCCATCATCTATGTTTTCATATATTGAGCACATAAAAAGATACAACTAGTCTGGGAGTCATTAGCCTAAAACTCGTTACATGGGTTAAAGATACATTGTGTTTTAAGTTGTATGTGTATATAAATAAAATAAAATAAAATAAAAAAGAAGAAGAAAAAAAAAAGTAATAATAATAATACTAATCCCAACCCAAGGAAGTTCACCCAAAACATTTGAACATAATATTGTTTTCTTCCAACAAAAGCCCCATCATCTATGTTTTCATATATTGAGCACATAAAAAGAAGGTTTATCAATATCTTGTTTAAGAAGTATGAAGCAGGAATATAAATTTAATGAGAATTTGTTTATCTGGATAGATTAATGGAAGTTGAATGATGAATGCCTTGCTTTGTGAAACTTGCTAATTGTTTCTCTATTTTAACGCTTTAGATTACTAGGGACTAGTAATAAGCTGGTTGGGGGGTGTGATTAGTACTTAAAAGTGCATGTTCATCAAGGTTTTATATCATCATTTTGCACTTAAACTATCAATAACTCCTTAACTAAAGCATGTTTTATAATAACATATCTAATAATATAAGATACCTTTAATTTATGGTAAATGTTCACCTTAAATGCAGGTCTATCACATAAATCAAATGATTGATTGATGAATTAAACTACTGAAATTGTGAAGATAAAGAGAGGGTGAAGCTTAGAAAAGTGATGCTGGTTTAGTCCAAACTGAAACACTGTTTAATATTTAGCCAATACCTCGAGTTCTAGAAATCCAAATGACCTCAATTTTTTATTTTATTTTTTTGAAAAGCTGAGACAATTTCCTAGAACTTTCATAAGTGAAGTTGGTTCAAATTCTGACATTATCAATGATGTTTTGTTCAGACAAGAAGATAAGGATTGTTATCAAGTTAAGATGTGGCCACCCACTCAACAATTATTCATCAAATCAATAGTTTCAAATTTTGGCCTATAAAAGGAGGCATTTGTCATGCATTTAGGCATCTTGGTATTGAGATCAAGATCATGCTCTTGCTCTATTTCTTTGTATTTTGTAATATTCAAGTTTTATTTTATGTTATATTAATCTCTTGTTTATACTTTTCATTTCCTTTCCTTTACTTATATAATGATGTTCTTATCTTGTTTATTTATGTTTCTTTCTTTTATTATGTTTAGCTAAATTTATTATGTCAAGGTGAAAAGGTTGCACTGATGGTGTAAGAATAAGTATATTATAAACTCAACATGGACTTTAATGCTTGATACTAACATGTTTTATAGTTATTATCTTGCTCACTCTTAATACATTGCTTGTTAAATGGTTAATTTAGATTTGTGTTGAACAACCCTTTGTACAACAAATACTTGGCACTTTCATAACCCAACTGATGGTATAACCGACACCTGTGCTATGAAAGGAACTTAATTGGTTGTTAGCATAAGTTAACACCATGAATACCTGATAATATTTACAAGTATTGGCATTACTCAAATAAGTAATTACTGTAATCATGTTAACAATTTATAATCCGATTAGAACCTTCTTTATATGTGGTGTTGCGATGTCGCGATCGCACAAATTAATTACCCTAGCTTCAAACACAACACACAAGATAGTATAGAGCAAGCAAGGGGTCGATCCCACGAGGAAGGTTCAAGTCAGATTTTTATGCTAGATGATATGCAATTTGGTGGGGTTTGGATGTTATTTAGGCTAAAGCAAAAGAAAGTAGAAAACTATCAAATGAAATTTAATAAAATCAGAAAATTATCAAGAGAACAAACCTTGGTCGCAAGCACACATCCTACCTACAGAGAAATCAGAAACTGGTCATGGAAACGAAACATCAATTTATATTTTGAATATTTATCTCTTCTTAACATTGGTTAGTTAATGGATCCGCTGTATAACTAACCCTAACCATCAAACAACCACAGTGTCCGTACTAGTAATTTAATTCAATGGTGGCCTTAAGAGCTAGATAAATGTATTAATCAAGAAAACATAACTGGCCGCAGTCTATGTTTGATTTGATTGAATGTTCTCCTTAAGATTATTAATAACGTAGATCCGCCACAATTATTAAACTTAGTTGCTTCACAAGTTCATATACCATAACTCCGATTTTGATATCAAATTTAGCTATAGATTGTCTACAATAAAAACTTAAAATCCGCTCTAGCAATTAAAATAAAAAATCATAGGAAAAATAAGCATTGGAGAACAAACATATTCATCATATAAACTAAAAAGAAAAGGTAAAATAAATCTCACAGTTCTTGAAATCCGAAGGTTTCCATGTCCTTGCAACCAAGAAAACGAGTTTAGCCTTGCATGTTTGTTGAATAACTAATCAAAAAGATGGAGGAATGCATGATTTCGGGTTTATTAGAGTAGGGGGCATTTTTCTCCTCTTGGGTGGCTTCCCCCCTTCTCTTCTCTCATTCTTTTTATATCCTATGAAACCCTACTCTCTATTTTTCAAAATAGTCATCTCTTAAGTAGACTATTTATATTTAAGTACTTCAATAACTATTTTCCTAAAAAAGAAGAAATAGTCTTGCATGAAATCTTCAAGCTTTGACTTAGAGGATCTAAATTGCTAAAATAAAAACTTGGATATTGGTTTAGATGCTTCGGAATGTAATTTGGACTCGTTTCTTCACAAAACCTGTTTGCTGGCAGAATTCAGTCATCATCTTTGAAAAATCATATCTCCTTCATATGAAATATTTTTTGGCTGATATTTGGAGATTTTATAGTAATTTGAGTCAGGAATCCAAAACAATTGAGTTTGCATCAATTGGACTTCTGTAGCTCCAGATATTCAAGTCGGAATGACCAAAGGTCAACATTGGCAGATTGCGAGATTTGACTTTGAAAGCTGTGATTTCCATGCTCTTCCTTATTTTATTGTCTTGCCTTAGATGTCCAGAAAGGTATGGATGTTAGCTTTTTAATTCCACTAGAATCACTTCATTTTGACCTTTAGATCTCATGCTCTGCACAAAACATCGACTGAAGGTCAAATGTGCCAATTACCTCTAATTTACTCCTTTTTGCATCTTTTCATCCAAAAGTGCCTTCAAGAAATATAAAACAAAGAATATCAAGGAATTTTTATATATAAAAAAATATGCAAAACACTAGGTTAAATGTGGGTGAAACTAATGACGAATAATATGGTTGCATCAATGTGGTTTCTCATTGAGTAATAAGAGTTTATATTTATAACTTGTTTGAAAATACCACTAGTGGGATCCTCTAACCTTGACATTTGTTTTTATCATTGTTTAATCCTCACATTAATCTTACATATCAAAGTCCTCTTTATTATTATTATTAGTATTGTTGTTGTTAATGTTGTTGTTGTTGTGTTGTTGTTATTTATAATTTATATAACTAACCTCCCTGTGGTTCGATCCCAGTCTTGCCAAGTTATTTATTACTTCAACACTCCTGCACTTGGGAGAAGACATCAATCTTTTGGTCGTGTCAATAGAATACTACCAAATAAAAATAAAGGAATAGGATGTGTCAAACACTACCTTTAGAACTCGATTGACCAATGCTTTGATGGTCTTTATGGATTTGATGATCAAGATTTTCGCCCTTAGTTAGAAAAGCATGTAATAGTGTTCATAGATGATATCCTGATTATTCTAGCTCATTTTTAGAGCATGAACATCACTCTAGGGGTGTTTTATAGACTTTAAGAAATCACTAGTTATATGCAAAACAAAATAAGTATGAGTTTTGGTTGAAGGATGTGATCTTTTTGGGACATGTTATTTTAGCATAGGGTATATGTGAAAATCGATAAAAAATCTAGTCCTTGGCTAACCAAATCTAGGTAGAATTAAAGGGTATAAATCGGCCAGCCTTAGAGAAAAACTTGGAGGAGGAAGACCGACATATCCTAGGGGGAAATTGAAATAGAAACCAACCCTAAAATAACCCAAAAAAGAGATAAGAATAGCCCTTGTCCAGCACCCAAACACCCCACCTCATTTTAGAAGGGGTATAAATGCAAGGGAGAGAGGGAAGTTGACCCTTCCTTTTCCCAAAAACCGACCAACAGACTGCAACATCCTCCTCCCTCTTTCCCAAAGAGAAACCCCACAAACCGTTGCATGTACCCCTTTTGAACATTAGAGAAGATAGTAGAGTGAAAGAAAAACATAAATTGTCAAAACCATGAAAAGAAGGGGGAGTGTAGGAGGCTGGCTGGTGTAGTTGGAGAAGGAAGGAAGAAAAAACTGAGAGTAGAGAGGACGAAGAAGAACTACATAAGAAACCTGCCTAGGACAACCTAAAAATAGTGAGGTAAGGAAATAACATCACCTCATTACTTGCTTCTTGGAATTTTGGAATAGAAAAAAGAAGAAAATCTCAAGGGTTTGACTAGGGTTCTTACACCTATTTCTTAAAAGAACAAGTTAAAAATACTAAGGAGAATAGGGGCTGGATAGGGGGACATATTTCCAAAAATATCAACAACAAAAAATGAATGAACTTGAACACATAAATGTGGAGGAAGAACTGGCTAGATTGAGGAGCTAGACAACATGTAATTGTGTGATGAAATGCATGACAATGACCTTGTTGAATCCCTAAGAACATATTTGAAACAACTTATAAGACCATGTTTAGAACACCTTACTCGGTAAGAATCAAGATTTTGATCTTCAACTAGTTGATGATTTTTACTCCCGTTCCTTTTTTTTCTAATGACAGTTGACCCTCTCTCTTCTCTTCTTGTTCAATTTTTCTTATTAATCCCTTGCCAAAAGTGTTTATTCTACCTATAAACCCTTAATCTTAGATGGGATCTTGAAAATTTGGTGTTTCTCTCTTGATTTGCAAAAATTGATACAAAAACTCTTTCTTTTCTTTCCTTATGGTTGTTGTAGATTTTTGTTGAGGAGAGTAGTAATTATATTCTATAATTTCTCTTATTTGTACTGAGACCCCATTTCCTTTAAGTGTATTATTTTTTGCCCCCCACATTCTTTCTTTTTCTTCTTATAATTAAGCTATACCTCTTTCATTTTCTTATAATTCCACCCTACAACTTTTAGTTTAGTTTATTTTCCTTAAATCCAACCCTCAACATTTTCAGGTTAATTTATAATGTCTCAAAATATTTCACCCGAAAATTTATATCCAAAAATTTCTGAATTCCTGTTTTTATTTAACCTTGTGCATGAATTTCTTCACTTTTATTTCCCATTTAGTTAGTTTGCAATTTACACAACCTTTATTTTCCCGGGGTCTATATTCTAGATAGGTTGTATAGGGTTTCAAATGGCTAAAACTAGCTAGTTTTGCCATAGGGGGTGCTAGTTTTAGGTGTAGGTGTTTTTGTAAGGCTTGGGGACCAAGGTGAGTGTTTTTCTGCACTTGGACCCTAGAAGAAAGGTTTTAAACATTTGATATGATCCTTCTAGAGGTTTTTAAATGGGAAACAATGAGAAAGTTGAGCATTTTTCTGTAACTAACTAACCCTATCAATATCACCTGAGACCACCTGGACGTAGTAAGGGGTGCATGCCTTTTGACCAAACCCACTATTGTTTGATTTAGAGGTGTATAACTCTATATTTGATCATTTAAAAGTGTCCGTTGAAACAACATAATATTTGACACTATGTTTTTGGTTGATTAGGGATATGATGTTGTGGAGATCCATGGAGAAAATGGGATGTAAACGTTTGATATTGTGGACATGGGATTGTAGAGAGGGTGTTTCTTAGTTGAATGGTAGTGTTTTCAACCATGGAGGTGGTCGGAAACGCCGTATTTAACCGTCTAAAAGTACCTCCTCGACCAGCCAAAAATCAAAGAAGAAGAATAATAATACTTTAAAATGGTGTTGTTTTGGCTAAATTCTTGATGTAGATTAGGGTTTCCTTTTGATTTAGGGTCTGTCAGGTTTCAAAGCAGTCCTTCATCTCTTGATTTCTTTCTATTTTATCCTTAATTTGCCTCCTTTTTAATTTCATGCAATTGTGTCCCTGTCAACTTCATTTGTCACCCCTGAATTTGAGTGTCGTTTACAAGTTGGTCCTTGATTTTTGATTTATTCAATTATCCCCCCTGAACGACCATTAAACTTTCAATTTTTTTTTTATTTAACCCCTAATTTCTCACTAATTTCAGTCCCTCAAGTTGCGTGCATTTTGCAAGTTGATCCACAAAAATTCAATTAATCCCCTATTTGCTCACCAGACTTTGATTTTATGCAATTAAGCCCTTTATTTAAATAAATTAGACTTTTCAAACTTCCAATTGATTCCTTAACATCAATTATTTCATAATTGGCCTCCCAAGTTAAACTCCTTTGCGATTAAAAAACCTTTAATTAAAATAGACAAACTTTCTTTAAAAAAAAACACACACACACACACGTGTGTGTGTGTTTAATTTTTTTAAAAAAAGGTAGCAACAACAATCATATCAATCATCATACTAAAAGATAGAATAATACAAAATAAAACATGCACACATTTTATGTTTATATAAAGATCCTAAAAATTTTCAATAGAGAACATGAGTTTTTTTCAATTCAAATAAAGTTCTTACCTAATCTATTACAGGGGAAAATGCAGCTTTAACTAAGGAACTACTCCTATCTCGGGTGTGATGAACTTGTAAGCAAATATGTAGAATAAAATTCGCATATCAAGATTATATATTTCAATCGTAACAACAGGAGATGCAAAGTTCAAAAATATTTTGCAAATTATTACTTCTCATTAAACTAGTTCAACAATATTTTTCTTTTTATTAAATCCTCACACATGAGCTTAATTGTTGATATTAGACACCACAATATCCTTTACCACCCATAACCTTGGTTAACCACACAATTCTGATATTGATTTCACATCATTATCATTAGTCATCAGCACAAACATGACTAGTCAAGGGTATGCCGATACCAATTACCCCAACATCATTAGCTACCAATCCTTAGATAGTTAATCATATTTTTTTATTGTGTCAGCACCAGTGTACCCCACTGGTGTCACTAGCCTCCATAACCTGGAATGACTAATCACGTTCATGTTAATGTTGTTATAAACATGATCCCGTTGACATCATTAACCCCTATACTAACAATTGTTTTTTGTTTTCACTACATAACACTTACTAATTATCTTGACTAAAGAATTTACAACACTTAAATCATTTTTAAGATTTCGTTTTACAATTGAAATCTTTCGTGATTTAGCCATGTCTCAGTAAATTAGCATCCAGCAAAAATTTAATTTCTATATTAATCTTTACATCCCAACTCGATGAGAAGTCATATTAAACTATTCATAATAATACAATTTATTAACTGGTTCCTTAAATTATTCATTATAATTAATGGTTTACACATGCAATAACATAGTCTTTCCAACTACTTACATTTCATTCTACCCTATTGGGTAACTTCACCACTTACTCAAAGGTATCATTAATTTTAAGAGTTATCCAAAATTTTGATCCTTTAAACCCTATTTTTCATGATTTAAATTTATGCACCGAGCTTCTAGGTATTATCTCTTTATTTTTGTGCCAATTCAGATCATTACCCTAATATCCTTAGCTTACAATTCCCTATTTACTTTCTCACAACATTTTATGTAATAATTGGCTTACTTACCACTAAATACCACATATCAAGTGTATAAAAAGTTTTAACCATGGCAATTCATTTTTCTTATGTTGTTTCCATGTATCTTCAATGTTTGAACCAAGCCCTCCACGCTCTTATACATTAGATAAAATAATTGGTAGTCATTTTCGTATGCATTCTTTCCACTGTTATTAGAATCTTATTACACTATTATAATTGCCACCAAATTCATGTCATGACATCAACAACACAACCCCTCATTACAACCTATTTAAATTATTAATCATAATTTATTTGATATCCTACATGTGCATAGTACATGTGATATGAACCAAGTCAGGTCTAAAAAAAATACCTGCTGACCAATTTTACGAGTTCAGGCATATCTCTCAAATCATATATCGGATCAAGCTGAAAATTTACAAACAAATACTAGACACATGCATATATACTGTGGTAAATATTCGGGTAAAAATAGATTTTTTGGAACTTATTATTTTTAGAGGGTCAAAGGTACTACACAAATCTTGTTAGATCTGCCACTCTAGACCTTCATGTACTGTTTGGTACATATTTAAGGCTACAAGTGGGAATTTTCTACGATTGAAGGTGGTTTGGAAACTAGAAATCCCAAACTTTGAAACCATATATATTAGGTCCATTAATTCATCCAGAAAAAAGAGAATGACACGTTTGAAGTCAGGACTTAAATCTATCAAGAATGTGTGAAAAATCAGAGATTTAGGCTGCGTGGAGGAATTTTAGCATGGAGACTTTGTTTTTATCATCTTATTTTATCTATTTATTTATTTTTGAGTAATTATTTTTAACTTGGATTTGTTATGGCCCATTAGATATTTTTTAGGGGTTTATTTCATTATTGTACTATGCTAGTTAATTACTTGTTTAGGCTCATTAGCTTACAGCCTAAAAATGGTCCATTAGGGTTAGAGGAGACTATATTATATTTTTTTAGATACAAATTTCAGCAGCTAGTTAAAGAATAAACGTGAGTTTTTATTTTGTTAGTTTGTGGCAAAACAACCGTTCTTTGTAGGAACAAATATCATACACCGACTTATCAAAGATTAATTGGCTTCATGGCGTCACTCTCATACCTATGTTTCATAGATACAAGGTTATTGACAGGACCAAAAGATTGATGTCTTCTCCCAAGTGTAGGAGTGTCGAAGTAATAAATAACCCGGCAAGACCAAGGTCGAACCACAGGGAGATTAATTGTATAAATTATAAATAACAATAATACAACAATAACAATAATAGTAATAGTAGTAGTAGTAGTAAATATTAATAGTAAGACTAATAATAATAATAATAATAATAATAATAATAATAATAATTGTAATAATAAAGAAGAAGAAAAAAGAATAAGTTGATGAGAATTTTAAGATGGAAGATCAATGTAAGGATTAAACAATGATAAAAACAAATGTCAAGGTTAGAGGATCCACTAATGGTATTTCAAAGAAGTATAGTATAAACTTTTATTATTCAACTGGAAACCACACACAAAGAAGGTTCCAATCGGATGATTTCTCATTAATAGCTCATTATAAATTATTAATATGATCATATTAATTATTTTATTTAAGTAACACCAAACTTTTAAATATTGTTAGGAATTCATGATGCTAACTTATATTAACAACAAATCAAGTTCCTTTCATAGCACAGGTGTAGGTAAATACCATACGGTTGGGCTATGAGAGTGCCAAGCATTTGTTGTACCAAGTGTTATACAACACAAATCTAGATTAACCATTTAACAAGCAAGGTATTAAGAATTAGTAAGATAAAAAGATAAGACATGTTAATATTAAACATTAAGGTCCATGTTGAGTTTACACTATACTTATTCTTACACCATTAGTGTAACCTTTTCACCTTGACATAATAAACTTAGCTAAACATAATGAAAAAGAGAAACATAAATAAACAAAACAAGAACATAAATAAGATACAAGTTAACTAAGTAAAGGAAAGGGAATGAGAAAGGGAATGAAAAGCATAAACAAGATATTAATGAAAGCAAAACTTAAGAATTACAAAAAACAAATATTAAGAGAAAGAGCAAGAGCAAGTTCTTGATCTGAACAACCAAGCCCCTAAATGCATGGCAAATACCTTTTTTTATAGGCTAAAATTTGGAACTATTGATTTGATGACTAATTGTTAAGTGGGTGGCCAACTCTTGACTTGGTAAAAATTATTATCTTCTTGTCTGAATAAAACATCATTGTTAGTATCAGAACTGGATCCACCTGTACTATGAAAATTGTAGGAAATTGTCTTAGCTTTCCAGGAAAAACAATTGAGGTCATTTGGACATCTAGAACTCGAGATATAACCCAATTACCGAATAGTGTTCCAATTTGGACTGCACCAACATCTCTTTTCTAAGTTTGGCCCTCTCTTTGTCCTTTCAATTTCAATAATTGAACTCATCAATCAATCCTTTCATTTATGTGATAGGCCTACATTTAAGATGAATATTTACCATAAATTAAAGGTATCTTATATTATTAGGTATGTTATTATAAAATATGATTTAGTTAAGGAGTTATTAATACTTCAAGTGCAAAGTGATGATATAAAACCTTGATAAAAATGCACTTTTAAGTACTAATTATTTATCTCTGGGTCTAACTCTTTTTCCATTACTTTTGGTTCTTAGGTACACAGTTATCTCAAGGTCAGGATTCTAACAAACCTAATTTTTGGTTTTTCGGGTTGTTATCTACTTTGTCGGGGGTTGTTTGACCATGTGATTAAGAGGTCTGTATCCGTTGGTATTAGATATAGGCTCCAAAATCAAGTTGTATCCTTTATTTTGTTCTTGTTAGTTTCAACTTTCTTATCTTTAGTTGTTTTTATTCATTTTTTGATTATTTTGTGTCTAGATCTTAGTAGTTTTCCTCTACAATTCCTTAAAAATTATATCGGTGTCATAAAAAGTAAAAAAAAAAAGGAAAAGAACATTTTGATTTTTGTTGAATCTGACACAATACACAAATAAGGGAGAATTTGGACAAAAACAATACATCAGATTTCCTAAATTTTGTATACTAGTTTTTGGAGTCTTATCGCACTCCATAGAAAATTTTAGCTCATTTGGAGATCAATTTGCTATAGTAACTAATGTTGATATTAAAACTTGTCGTAAGAGATCAAATTCGTATCAAAAGAAAATATCAGGTCAAATAATTTCAAAAAATTATCAGATTTTATAAAATGGTTTTTAAGGTTATAATTGAACCTCATATTAAATTTGAGGTTATTTGGGGTTTTTTGCTATATGAACTAAATTCAGGATTGAAACTTGTTGCAATAGGTCTAAATCGCGTCAATAATTCAAACTTGTTTTGTTTCTATTATTTTTCAATTTTGAAAGTATAATAACATCATAATTGATATATTTAGGTATCATTTAAATGTTTTTATAACCTTTGCATCTGTGTTCTTTTTTGTATTAAAAACATCTATTTTTTGTATAAATTCGTTTGTTTACTCTGTGAAACTGTAATGGTTAGTTTTGTCATTTTTTGTTTTTAATATTTTTCTTGGCTTTTAATTCATATAAATTTATTTGGATATGTTGTTTAAGGCATTATATTTTTGTGTTGAAATCATCTCCGCAAGAGCCAAAAAAAGGTGAAACGAGAGGAAAAAGGTGTAGTGAGCATATTTGAGTGAAAAGCCTATATTTGAGTGAAACATGAGAGGAGCGTAAGCACATGAAGATGTGGGTGAGGAATATATATTTCTTGTCAACAAACCAATTTTCAAATTCAAATATGCCAAAGGTAAGTAACAACATGGCACTATAAAGAGGAGACAAAGAAATTGGAACTCACTTATGTATTATGAGTCAGTGGATGGATTGGATGGCCAATGAATTTGAAGATAGGTTAAAGAGGCAATGTGCTAATGATAATGGTGGAGTTCAAAATAGGTATGATCAAAGAGAGCTTAATGTTAGGAGGGTTTGATATGGATGAGTTTATGGCTGATAATATGGACATGAGTATGTTGATTTTAAAGAAGTGTATGTGGGACATAGTGAACATTTTGGACAGCAATGGAATCTTCAGTTTGGAGGGAAAAGATATGGTATTTTGGTCAAAGAGATAATTATAGGTATCGAAACCATAATGTTTGGTTTGGTGGAGATTTAGGTACAATTAAGCTGAAAATACCAACTTTTCAGTGGAAGAATGATCCAGAAGTTTATTTAAAATGGGAGAAAAAAATGGAGTGGATTTTTTAGTGTCATAATTATCTAAAGCCCAATAAATTCAAGCTTGTTGTGATTTCTTTTATTGACTATGTAATTGTATGGTGGGATTAGTTAATGACAACCATAAGAGGGATTATAAAAGGCAAGTTGATACTTGAAATGAGATGAAGTCCTTTATGAGGAGGAGATTTATGTATAGCCACTATTATAGAGAATTGTATAAAAGGTTGCAAAGTTTGAGTCAAGGTACAAAGAGTATTGATGAGTACTTCAAGGAGATAAAACTTGTTATAATTTAAGCTAATGTTGATGAGGATAGGGAGGCTACTATGGCTAGATTTATTAATGGCTTTAATCATGATATAGCTCATATTCTAGAGTTGCATCATTATGTTGAATCGAAGGAGATGGTGCATATGACTATGAAGGTGGAGAAATAGTTTAAACAGAAGGGTACCATTCGGCAAAGAACCTTGAGGCCCTTCAACACCTTGGAAACCTAATTAGAAGGCTAACACCAGGGGTGGTTGATTAGTACTTAAAAGTGCATTTTTATCAAGGTTTTATATCATCATTTTGTACTTGAAGTATCAATAACTCCTTAACCAAAGCATACTTTATAATAACATACTTAATAATATAAGATACTTTTAATTTATGGTAAATGTTCATCTTAAATGCAGGCATGTCACATAAATAAAAGGATTGATTGGTGAGTTCAAGTTTTGAAATTGAAAGGACAAAGAGAGGGCCAAACTTAGAAAAGAGATGTTGGTGCAGGCTAAACTGGAACACTGTTTGGTAATTTGGTCATATCTAAAGTTCTAGATGTCCAAATGATCTTAATTTTTTGAAAAGATTTGGTAAGACATAGGCCTACAACTTTCATATGGAGTCCAAGATTTAAAAAGGCCGTCTTTAAGTTCAAATTATAGCAACAACAGAGAAGTCTGAATCTGTCCTGCAGCCTAGACACTGTTCAGTGTTCAGCCCATATCTCGAGTTCTAGAAGTCCAAATGATGTGAACCTCGTGATCATATGGTCACGCAACCCACAATCAAGATTGAGATCTGATTCCGGAAAGCCAAAATAGGTCTGATAGGAGTGTGACACAATGGAAACCTGCCCCAAGGCACCAACACTATTGGAATGAGTAGAATGACGCCACGAAGCCAGTTAATCTTCGATAAGTCAAATTCAGTTTGTTCAAGAACTGAAGAATGCAAGAATCACTCTCACACGTTAAAACTAAAAAATTCAGAATAATATTCATCAAAGCTGCCGAAATTGTGGCTTACATGAGTTTAAATAGTTCTTGAAAAATTAACCCTAATGGACCTCTTATATGGACTTATATGAGGTCCACTCAAAACTGACTCAAAACCCTAAACTGAAAAGCCTATAACCTGATCCAAACAAGCCTTGGACCCTAGCTCAAAACAAAGTTTTAATTAAGCCCAAACATGAAAGAGAATAATAAAACTAACTAATGTGTCATTAAATACCACCATCCCTTCTTTCCTTGTGTAGCTAGGATGAATAAGGAATCCTTATAAGAAAATGATTCTGAAACATTAATGAATTACTGCCGCACTTATAGATTATATTGCAGCTCATTAAAGATCCTTTTGGAACTAGGAAATTCCCAAAACCAACTGCCACATCCTTGTAGGAAAAGAATCCTAACAAAATAGGAAGTCCACAAGTCAAATGGAAGTAAATAACAAAATTCATACAGCCTCCGTTGACCAGTATTGCGGTTCCTTCCTGACCTCTGATTGACCTGAATTTTTAACCCAAGGTAGTAAGATATGTCTGGAGAGTCCACATAAAATATTAGCCCGATCCAACGATTGGATTGAGAATTATGATTGTTGCCGTAAACCTGGATTGTTGCGCTTTTTACGCCAAAATCCGAATCTAACCTTACTTGGGTCATATCATAGGGCTGAACCGTATCATTCCCTCCCTCTCCAAGAAGATTCGCCCTTGAATCTTGAATAGGATTAATGGTGACTTCAGTAGCCTCTTGTTTAAGCCTTCAGAATCCCCTTATTGCTAACACCTTTCTCCAACAACACTTTATAGAAGTAGTGAATGACAAGAATTTCAAATAAGCACGCCGTACTAACCACTTGTGTACATACTTTTGAATGATAACCACAACAACTCTCCTTCTTATTTTATCCTTTTGGCCTTGTAACTCTTTTTCCTATGAAGCTTGAAGATCATAGAATAATCTTCTACACTTATCAACTTCTCGTTCTAGAACCCCCAAACCATGGCTTAGTATTTCACATCGTTGATCTACAATCCTCCTCTATTCCCTCTCCCTTAGTGAATACATGACACAGATAGGGGAAAAAAACAAGAAGACGATGAAAAGAAAAGAGTTTATAACAGGAAGAACACTGATTTAGATTCGAGATTACGATCTAACTTTTGTTTGGACCAGAACTTATCGGAAAAAAAAAAAAAACAAACAAACAAATGCGAAAAGTGATGAAAATGACTCAAACAACAGCCAAATATCAAAATATGATGATAGTATAATGGCACGAACAAAATAAACAGAAACAAAACAAGTTTTGAAAGATAACACCAAACAGACCCGTTACGACAAAACAAGACCTAGTTCAGGAACCTAAAGAAATTGATATCCAAATGACCTCAAATTTAATATGTAGTATTAAAATACTATGAAATCACAAAAAATCAATTTATAGGTCGTTCTCTTATTTCTAGGTACTCAAACTCCTTGTATGATCAATTTGCTGCAGAATTGAACCTCCAATTAAAACCTCCAGAAGCCGGTATCAAAATATGCCCAAATTTAATATATGGTGCGATCTCATCCCCAATACACATAATATGAAGTTTAAATTGATTCTAAGGTGGTTTGCTTATGGTTCACTAATAGTAGTGTTTCTGCGGCAAAATTGAACCTCGAATTAAAACCTCAAGAAAACAATATCATAATAAGCCTAAATTTTACATATGATGCATTATCACCCCCAATAGACTGAATATGAAGTTTAAATTGATTCTGAGGTGGTTTTCTTATGGTTCACTAAGAGTAGGGTTTCTGCGGCAGAATTGAATCTCGAATTAAAACCTCAAGCAAAAGACATCAGAATAAGCCCAAATTTGAAATATGATGCGATCTCACTCCCAATACACTGAATATAAAGTTTTAATTGATTTTGAGGTGGTTTGCTTAAAGTTCACCAAGAGTTGTCTTTCTACGGCACAAATTTAATGATCCTTCAAATTTCAACTAATCCCTCTCTCTCTTTCTTTTTTTTTTATTTTTAATATACTGATATGATTAGAGACAGTAACAAGATGAAATATAACCCTTTTTTTTTCTTAGATGACACAGACACGAAGAACAAAAAGATGGACGCAAACACTGAAAAACTTAAAGGAACACTAAAAAAAAAATTGAAAATCACAAAAGGATATGACCTTGTTTCGGAGCCTAGCTGTGATACCAACTGATGTGAACCTCGTGATCACGTGGTCACGCAACCCACAATCAAGATTGAGATCTGATCTCGGAAAGCCGAAATAGGTTTGATAGGAGTGTGACACAATGGAAACCTGCCCCAAGGCACCAACACTGTTGGAATGAGTAGAATGATGCCACGAAGCCAGTTAATCTTTGATAAGTCAGATTCAGTTCGTTCAAGAACTGAAGAATGCAAGAATCACTCTCACACGTTAAAACAGAAAAATTCAGAATAATATTCATCAAAGCTGCTGAAATTGTGGCTTACATGAGTTTAAATAGTTTTTGAAAAATTAACCCTAATGGACCTCTTATATGGACTTATATGAGGTCGACTCAAAACTGGCCCAAAACCCTAAACTGAAAAGCCCATAACCTGATCCAAACAAGCCTTGGACCCTAGCTCAAAACAAAGTTTTAATTAAGCCCAAACATGAAAGAAAATAATAAAACTAACTAATGTGTCATTAAATACCACCATCCCTTCTTTCCTTGTGTAGCTAGGATGAATAAGGAATCCTTATAAGAAAAGGATTCCAAAACATTAATGAATCACTGCCACACTTGTAGATTATATTGCAGCTCATTAAAGATCCTTGTGGAACTAGGAAATTCCCAAAACCAGCTGCCACATCCTTGTAGGAAAAGAATCCTAACCAAATAGGAAGTCCACAAGTCAAATGGAAGTAAATAACAAGATTCGTACAGCCTCCGTTGACCAGTATTGCGGTTCCTTCCCGAGCTCCGATTGATCTGAATTTTTAACCCAAGGTAGTAAGATATGTCTGGAGAGTCCACATAAAATATTAGCCTGATCCAACGGTCGAATTGAGAATTATGATTGTTGCCGTAAACCTGGATTGTTGCGCTTTTTACGCCAAAATCCGAATCTAACCTTACTTGGGTCGTATCACAGGGCTGAACCGTATCACCAAATGACCTCAATGTTTTTTTTCCTAGAACTTTCATGAGTACAGGTGGTTCCAGTTTTGATGTTAGCAATGATATTTTATTCAGACAAGAAGATAAGGATTTTCACCAAGTCAAGGGTTGGCCACCTACTCAACAATTAGTCATCAAATCAATAGTTCCAAATTTTGGTCTATAAAAAGAGGCATTTGCCATGCATTTAGGCATCTTGGTGTTCAGATCAAGATCATGCTCTTGCTCTCTTTCTTTGTATTTTGTAATGTTTAAGTTTTATTTGATGTTGTATTAATCTCTTGTTTATGCTTTTCATTTCCTTTCCTTTATTTATATAATTATGTTCTTATCTTGTTTATTTATGTTTCTTTCTTTCATTATGTTTAGCTAAATCTATTATGTCAAGGTGAAAAGGTTACACTAATGGTGTAAGAATAAGTATAGTATAAACTCAACATGGACTTTAATGCTTAATACTAACATGTTTTATATTTATTATCTTGCTCACTCTTAATACCTTGCTTGTTAAATGGTTAATCTAGATTTGTGTTGAACAACCCTTGGTACAACAAATGCTTGACACTTTCATAACCCAATCGTATGGTATAACCTACACCTGTGCTATGAAAGGAACTTGATTTGTTGCTAACATAAGTTATCACCATGAATACCTGATAATATTTACAAGTATTGGCATTACTCGAACAATATAATTAATTTAATCATGTTAACAATTATAATCTAATTAGAACCTCATTTGTGTGTGGTTTCCAGTTGAGTAATAAGATTTTATACTATACTTGTTTGAAGTACCATTAGTGGATCCTCTAACCTTGACATTTTTTTTTATTATTGTTTAATCCTCACATTAATCTTACATCTCAAAGTCCTCTTTATTATTACTATTACTATTACTATTATTAATATCATTACTACTACTACTATTACTACTATTATTAATATCTCAAAGTCCTCTTTATTACTACTATTATTGTTATTATTATTATTATTACTACTACTATTATTGTTATTATTATTATTATTACTACTACTATTAATTATTGTTGTTATTGTTGTTGTGTTGTTGTTATTTATAATTTATATAGTTAATCTCCCTGTGGTTCGACCCCGGTCTTGCCGGGTTATTTATTACTTCGACACTCCTACACTTGGGAGAAGACATCAATCTTTTGGTTGTGTATGTGGTCCATCATAACCGAATGAGAAGGGTAAGGCCAAATACCCTAGAGAGAAGAAAGACACTTTGACCATTGTTAAAGGTAACAATATTAGTCTTATTTCTCATAATTGTGATATAAAGTGCTTTTGTTGTTTAGGTTTTAGTTATGTTGATTCATAGTGTTCAAACAAAAGAGTCATGGTTATGAAAGCTAATAATGAGGTTAAGACCGTTGAGGAGAATAAGGATAAATAGGAGAAGATGTCACCATTGGAGGATGTTGATGATGTTTATATTGAGTATCCGGTTAAGAGAGAGGCACTTATGGTAAGGAGAGCACTGAATATGCATGTCAAGGTGGATGATTCAAAAGGTCATAGGGAGAAAATATTCCACACGAGATGCCCATGTTCAGAATAAGGTATGTAGCTTAATTATAGATGGTGGTAGTTGCACTAATGTAGCTGGTACTAAATTGGTATAAAAGTTGAACTTGCACACTACCAAACCTTTCATACCTTAGAAATTACAGTGGTTTAATGATAGTGATGAAGTGAAAGTGAATATGCAGGTTTTATTTGCTTTTTATATTGGTAAATATTGTGATATGAGAGTTATGCATGATGGAATGACAAATAGGTGTTCCTTTGAGATGAATGGAAGACCTATAACTCTTTTATCTTTAATGCCTAAGAAAATATATAAGGAGAAACTGAAATTAAAGAAGGGAAAGATGGCTGAAAATAAGAGCTTGTATATCAGAAGGGCCTTCTTTGTTAACAATGTTCTTGGTTTTGATGATGATGGTATTTTTTGGATTGGTACTTATTGTTGACATTAAAAGATATTTTCCATGATATAGATTTGAGGTTAAACCTTTTTAAAGAAGGGAAAGATGATATGAACTAAGTCAGGTCTTTAGCCTTAAAATGCCTGCCAACTAGTTTTGCAATATCTAGTATATCTCTCAAACTGTGAATTAGATCAAGCTGAAACTTTATAGGGACATACTATACATGGAGATATATTGTGGTATACTTTTATAGGGACATATTAATTTTATTAATTCAATAATCCATAGCATAAACACAATTTACTACTTTTGTTTAACAATTAGGTTTCATTCAACATTCCATTTACATCCTAACAAGTTCGTCATCTAGGCAATATCAACTACACACAAATTAGTTTAATCAAATTACATATCCTGGTCATCAGACAAACTGATTCCTCTAACCCATTACAAAGCACTAACCTCATTACCAGTAACTAGATCCTTCACCAATATCAGGCATCAACCCTATTATTGGGTAACTAATTTCACCACCCATTACCAGGTATTAACCTCATTACCAGGTAACTAATTTTTCCACTCATTACCGGGAACTAGCCCCATTACTAAATAACTAGTTCCACCACCCATTACCAAGCACTAGCCCTGTTGTACCACCCTACATCGAAGCAAAATTAGAAAAAATGGATAAATATATAAGGAGTCGCCTCCTAGTTTATGATAACTAGAAACCTTAACTAATCTTCAGAGATTTTTAGGTAAGGGGCTGGTTATATTAAAGAGAAAACTCATTACCCTAAAGTATCCTACCTAAGATAAATTGTTTCTATGTTATGAACTTATGATGATATACCTATAGGGCCTTTTTAATTGTTTACCTAAACTCAACATATGTTCTCTTAAAAGTAATTTGGGATCAAAGCCTAATCTAAAGGCCCAATGCTCACATCCTGAAACACGGGCATTGGACCTGAGAGGATGATGAATATTAAATTAAGCCTTTGAGCTTATTTTAGCTCCTAAGGATACTTTTTTTGCATGGTCTTTTATGTCTTACAGATTTGCCACACTATCATCATTAGCCCTTACTGAGGTATCATATAGGTTCTTTTAGTGTTCTTCTTACCTCTCATTGTAAAGTTGAATCTAGCAAGTTATATTCTTCAAGTCAAGGAGCTTGGTAACAAGTTTCTAAATCAAATAATCCTTGTATATTTTTTGCAAGCTTTCAAACTCTTGTTGGAATTACTATAGGGTATATGTTACCATCTTATCGTCCATTTCCTCTTAAAAATTTCATGACTTTAAGTCAAAATTTTATTTTTAAAATTTATTTTTACAAGGCCTACCCATTATGGTATTACAAGATGACAACCTAAGAAAGGTTCTAGCCATTATGTGCATGGGTAAATTTACTAACTAGTTAGTCTTAGAAGGGTCTCTCATTGCTCAATTAATAGGCTGAATTGAGGCTTACAAAGTAGACTGGGGTGAAGCCTTATTGGTTTACTAATCTTGGCAAAGTAGACTCTTCATGAGAGTTTGGTGGTTTTGCGAGTGTTTCTCAAGTAAATGACCATCGAGACACCACTAATTCCCCAATCATAGCCTTAAGCAATGTGTGTGAAAAACATGTTGTGTAGTGTGTGCACATAAGTCCATATCCAATAAAATAAAAGCATGTATGCATACAAAAAAAAAAAGGAATATAAAGAAAAAAGTTTTGAAAAATTTAAACACAAAAGAGTAAACAAACAAAATTAGACAAGATATGTTCATCAACAAATCAAACGCATGAAGCTTAGCTCTAATGGTCAAGACCTTCCTAGTGGAGTCATCATTTTATAACACCCAACATCATAGAAAAATTAAGAAAAAATTAAAAAATTGATAAAGAGTTGTCACCTAGTTTATTGTAACTGGAAATTGTAACTGATCTGCAAACATTTTTAGGTAAGAAGCTGATTATACTAAAGGTAAAAGTCATTAACCTAAAGTATCCTAATTTGCCTAAACTCAACATGGGTTTTCTTAAAAGTGATTTAGGATAAGAGCTTTATCTAAAAGCTCAATCCTTATTTCCTGAAATGCAGGCATTAGACCCAAGAGAATGGTGAATATTAAATTGGATCTTTGAGTGCATTTACTTTATTATATGCCAAATTAAGCTTGTGGGCTATCACTCACTCTCAATAGAGTTTTTAGAGTCACGTTAACTCAACCCAAATCAACTCACAATATAGTACAAAACAATATGTTTTTATAAAAAATCACAAATAAGCAATATTATCATTACATAAAAATAAAAAATAAAAATCATCCCTAAAGACAAGCAATAAACGATAAATAAGAAAAAAAAATTAATTTTTTTTATTTTTTAAAATAATAGTCACCTCTAGGGTAACTCTGTCGGTAAATATGGTTTAGTATACAATGCGAAAGACATTGTAGAGGGTATGGTGCAACCTTAACTTACTAATCTAACTCCAGACACCTAGCATTGGGACTGTCATGCCCTGGGTGCTAGGAAAACCCACATGCCTCGCTGAAGACCCAATGAGCAGGTCTTCAGGCCCGTGTGCATGAGTCTACAGGCCCACGTGCCTAGAGTCTACAGACCCGCAAGCCTGAATCTGCAAACCCAGGCGCTGGGTGCAAACCCACACGCTGGGGTCTCTTCTGACCCACGCCTTAGGTCTGCAGACTTGAGCAACTAGGTCTACACACCCTGCAAATAAGCAAAATGAAAAACAAATATAATATCAATTATTATTCTTACTATTGTTTTATTATTATTAAAAAAAATTAAAAAAATATTACTATCAAAACTTTTGACAAACAAGTTCAATACTATTATTAATATGATAAATATTATTATTTATATTCTAAATATTATTATTTTTATTATAATTAAAAGTATTAGTATTAAAAATATTATTATTTGTGATATAAATATTATGATTTTTATTATAATTAATATTATTAATATTAAAAATACTATTATTTTTATTATAAATTATTCATATAATAATTAATAAATTTGTAGAAAATATTATTAATATTGAAAAAAAAAAAAAATTTATTTGAAAAGTAAAATTAAGAATTATTATTACTATTGTTATTGTCATTGCTGGATTTTTTAAAAACAATATTACTACCATTGAGGAAAAATATATATTTTTTAAAAAAGATTGAAAAATATAAGAACTTGGATAAATAAGTTAAATATTATTATTAATATTAAAAATATTAAAATAAATATTATTTCTAGAGAAAAAAACATAGATTTGATTTTAAGGGTAAAATAAATTATTATTATTATTATTATTATTATTATTATTATTATTATTATTATTATTATTATTATTATTTTGTTTTTTTCTTTACTTCAAATTAATAGTTTTTTTTTCTTAATTCATATGTTTTTATATTATTTTGATGTGGTTATATAAAAAATAGATTTTAAAAAATAAAAAATATTATCTCAATATATTTTTAAAAACATATTTTAAGATATTTTCAATTTTATTTTTTTTCCCTCTGAAATTTTTTTTCTTTTCTCTTATTGATTTGTTTTCATACCGTAAAAGAAAATAAATTAATGTGACTTTTGTTATGTTATACAAAAGTTGGGTGATGATAAATGTTTTTTCATTTAACATTGGATTGCATTTTATTTTTTTTATTAAAGCATGTTTGGTTTTACATTTCAAAAATGTTTTGAAATGAAATTGAAATTTTTTTATTGTTTTCTTTACTTTAAATTAATATTTTTGATGTTTTGTACTTTTTTAATTTTGTTTTTAAATATATTGAGATTTGATCTTGCTGCGCAGCTATAAAGAGAATATATTAAATTGGGTCCTACCTAACATGACCCATTCGAGTTGGGTCCTGCCTCTAGAAAGACCCAAAATAGCTTTAGCTTGAGTCGCTGCTGGACCCAATAGTTGACGCGAGCAGGACCTATTAGTAAAAAAGTTTTAATTTTTTTTCTCTCATTTAATTTTTTTCCATCCAGTAAAGAGAAAATAAATTGATGGGAGTTTTTATATATTCTTTAAAAGTTGGGTGGTCATAATGTTTTTCCATTTGAGGATGTATTGAAATTTCTATTAAGACATGTTTATTTTTGCGTTTCAAAAATTTTTTGAAAAAAATTTGAAAATTTATAATTTTTTTCTCTAATATTATCATATTAAAGTAGATAGAGCTCTCAATAAATTTTTTATTTACATCATATACTTTATATATTTGTATTATATAAGAGATATTTTTTAAACAATAAAATATATTAAAAAATAATTTATAAATATTATAATATAATATTATTTTGGGTAATAGAAAATATTTTAATTTTATAACATTAGTGTATGAGATTCAAAGTTTTATCAATGTTTTATTGTTTTTAAATTTTCATTTAAGTAGTTTTCGAATTATATATATTATTAAATAAATTATGTGTTAGGTTCTTCATTTAGCATGATCCATTAGAGTTTAGTCTTATTGGGAGTAAGACCCAAAATAGCTTTAAGACCGGCTACACAACAAGACCCAATAAATTTGGGGACCCAAAAGCATTCGGTCCGGACCCAAAGCTAATGGCTCTTGCGTCAGGACCTAACTTACTTAGGTCTGGGGTCAAGACCCAAGACTTTTTATTATAAGTAAAAGTATTAAATATAAAATATATTTTTATTTGTGTTATAAAGATTATTATTTTTATTATAATTAATGTTATTGATATTAAAAATATTGTTATTTGTATCACAAATATTATTATTATTATTATTATTATTATTATTATTATTATTATATATTTCTCTTGGGTTTAGCGTCATGACCCAAGGTTCTTGGGTTTTAGGTTTTTTTGTGTTTATAACTATTATTATTTTTATTATAATTAAAAATACTAATATAAAAAATATAATTATGTCTTATAAATATTATTATTTTTTAATAATTAAAGGTATTAATATTAAAAATAGTATTATTTGTGTTATAAAATATTATTATTTTTATAATAATTAAAAGTGCTAATATAAAAAAATATTATTATTTGTGTTATAAATAATATTATTTTTATTCTAATTAATAGTATTAATATGAAAAAATAGTATTATTTGTGTTATAAATATTATAAGAACTTAGGTCAGGTCAGGCGAGTTTAATATTATTAGTATTATTATATTCATTAATATTATTAAATTTGTAAAAAAATATTATTACTAAAAAAAAAAAACATAGAATTGATTTAAAGGGTAAAATCAATTACTATTATTATTATTATTAACTTGGGCCAGGCATCTCCTTCTAGACCCAAGAAACTTGGGACAGGCTAGAGCACATACTCAAATTTCTTGAGTCTTGCAGTCCCACTAAACCCAAGATTATTGGTCCTTCGTTATGACCTAAAGCTAATGGGTCCGTCGTTAAGATCCAATGCTATTGAGTCCTACGTCAGGATCTAGTTCATTTGAGCTCTAGCAAGACCCAATGCTCTTGGATCTGATATCAAGACCTAAGTCTAATAAGTCCTGTGTTAGGACCCAATTCTCACAGGTTCAGCGTTAGGACCCAATTCTCTTGGGTCCAGTGTGAGCACCCAAAGCTAATGAGTTCTGTGTTAAGACCCAAGATTTCAGGATATTATGTTTCTAAATATAATTATTTGTATTATAAATATTATTTTTTTATTATAATTAAAAGTATTAATATTAAAAGTAGTATTATTTGTGTTATAAATATTATTATTTTTATTATCATTAATAAATTTGAAAAACATTTTTATAAATATTAAAAAACAAGCATAGATTTGATTTGAAGTGTAAAATTAAAAATTATTGTTGTTGTTGTTATCAATAATAAATTTTTAAAAAAAATTAAATTTTTTAGCACACAAGTTAAATTTATTATTAATATTATAAATATTATTGTTGGATTTGGTGTTACAGCCAAATTCAATGCTTTTGAATCCAATGTTACAGTAATGCAATACTTTTAAATTTTAATTTTTATGATATTTTTTTATTAAAATAAAAAATAAACCCGAGAGATAGCTCTCCCAGCCAGCTAACTAGCAGAAAACTGAAGGACATCGAAATCCTTTAGTTTTCAATCCCAACAAAGAGGATTGGGTTTTTCTGATCATTCCAGGCGCACAAGAATCCCTGGGGATTATAAATCCAATCAGGCGTGAACTTAACCCCCACATGCTCATTCATATTATTATTATTATTATTATTATTGTCCACTGTTACAAATATTACAATAAAATAATAAGCAAATGAAAGAAAATATATATATATATATATATAATATATATAAAAAAAAAAAGGGGACAAAAATTGACCGTTGTATAGTGGAAGGCGCCAAAACAATTTCGGAACGAGGACTTGGAAGAGTATCAAAACTCCAAAAAGATGCTGCCAAAGAATGTCCTAGTTTGTGCTGTACAAATACAATTTGCTCTTGTAACCAAGAACAAGGGAGGGAAGGCGATTTGCATTTCTTAAAGCAAACCACTTTAGACTTCATTGCCATCTACAGCAACCTCGGTGATCACAACTGTTGTAATCAAGGGTGTAAAAACAAAGTTAAGCCTTCTGATGAACAGAAACGCCAATTTCAATATGTACAGCAGGAGATGGATCAAGGCTTGCTGCATATGGAAGAAGCAAGTTCATGTATGTTGATAGGTACCATGGCAGAGAGTGATTCCCATTCTAATTGCGTGGACCGTGTATTCACAAAACTTCTCAAAGGCTTTGCCCATAACAATGGAAGTGTGTGTAAAGGATACATGCACTAACCTACTGGGGCACAAACAAAAATAAACGGGCCCCCTCTGCACAGAAGTGGGGAAACCAGACAAAAAGGTGGGGATAGGTACAAGAAATGGGGAGATGAGACCCTGTACACATCTCTATATCTGTCTCCATCTTCCCAAAGCTCTACACCAGTGGTAATTTACAAGATTTCCCCAAAAAACCCAAAAATAAAAAAGAACAAAAAAAAAATGGCCCGAAGAGATCTCTTTGCTAACAGAATCTGGAAATGACAAGCCACCTCTTCTCATCTTGCAATGCCCCTGCTGCAAGGTAACCAGCTTCATCTGCATGAAATTCATGACAATTAATCTCTGCTCATCTTTACTAAAACAACTGAACTGCCCGCATCATAGGATACAGCTAGTAGAATCAGAGAATTTTGCTTGATGGTAACAACCAAAAAGTTAATGTGAATGCAATGATATCCTATCAGAGTCGATCAGAATCTGCAGCTTAACTGAGTGGGAAACAAAAAAGAGAAGCCAAATCTACCTGTACACAGCTGTCACAAGGGCATGCAAACCCGACCCCAGAAGCACTGACTGCTTCCTGAACTGCACAATCCACCAAATTGCTCCATTCCAGACTAGAATTGCTTGGCCTGATATGTAAACTGCCTTGTACTGATTGAAGTTGCTGTGTCTACAGCTGAGACGGATGCGGTGGTGGCAGCGGTTGAGGTGAGTGTTGTTGTTCTTGCTGTGACTTTTGTTCTTGTGGCTGCAACAGTTGTTGGCATGGGGGTGGTAAGGCTGTTGATTGTTGTGGTTGTTTGTGCTGCCACTGTGCTCCACCATTATGGCCATTCATGGGCAAACCTCCTGATAACTGCCTGTGGACTGAACCTAGGCTGACAGCTGGCTCACTCCCAGTTGCACATGTAAGAGATGGGCTACCAATAGGACCTTCCTGAGAGGCTGAATTTTCCATGCCAGAATCATGCAAGGGTGATTCTGATGATTTCCACTGTATCGCAGGGGCAGAAGAGACAACTGGTGCCACATTAGCTGTATCATTACAGCCCTGGGTTGTCACTGTGGATGTTCTTGTTCCTGTCTGGGAGATGTTTGGAGTTTGCTGATCAGTATGACTCTGATCATTTTGAGGCTTAGTTGCCAGATCAGAATTCACCTGACGATTCTTTTGAAGCATCCTCTGAACAGCTGGTTGAGGTTGACTAACCTGCTTCTGGTGTGGCTGTAGATGTGGTTGCAGATGCTGATGATTAGGGAACATAACTGGAGTGTTTTGGTGAGTGGCCGCTAGTGCTTGACCAGAGAGTACTGGTTGAACCTGGCCTTGAACACTATTATCCAAATGGGAAGGCACTTGCTGAAGTGGTTTTGAAGAAGGGTTTGTTGAGCCAGAATATAACTTTTGCTGTGGCTGAGAATGGTTCAGGGATTGTGAAGAAACCAGTGGTTTAGACGACTGAATTGGACTTAACCCAGGCCCAGAATACAAGCCCGGACCCTGCATCAAGTGCATGATTTGCTCTCCTTTCTCTGCACCTTGGTTTCCTGGAGGAACAGCAAGGCCATTCAAAGGAGAATGATCAATCAAGAGGTTCTGGTGCACCACCATGTTCCCTCTTCCCATACCCTTCAAGAGTTTAGCCTGCTGTGGAGACTGTGAGTGTTGTCGTTGTTGAGGGTGATGCTGAGCAGATTGTTGGAACTGCTGTGGCTGCCGTTGGCGTTGCTTTCCCATCTGATTGGTCAACCCGCTGGAAACAGTTTGGGGATTCCAGCTGACAGCATTATGTGGCAAGTTATGTTTCTGCTGCTGTTGCTGCTGCATTGAAATGGGAGTCATTGGGGAAGGTGGAGTTTGAGGGGGTGGTGACAATGGCTGCGATGCAGTTGGTGATGGAATCTGAGAACTGCTTTGCATAGTTGATGTTATGGGAAGTTGGGATTGATGTTGGGCATGGGGCACCAAAGCACTAGATGCAGCAAGCTGCTGCTGCTGGAGAAGCTGCTGCTGCATTTTCCTTTCTTTGCGCATTGCATATGTTTGCTGCTGTGAACCTGTAGTATGGTTGGAGCCATGAAGATTGGGATGATGAGGATTGCTCAATATATTGGACTGTTGTGTGGATATTTGATGCTGCTGCTGGGGATGGCCTGGATATGTCTGCACTGGCGTAGTGGCCATCTGATTAGCAAAAGCAGAACTCAACCCATTGAAGGCAGGAATTCCTTGGTTGTTCCCTTGTGTTGCCTGCATCTGAAGCTCTGGTACCTTCATTTGTCTTTGATGCTCAGGGTTACGGCCAAGCTAAGGCAAAAATATAATATGTTGTCATATAATATAGAAGTACTGATCACTATAATGCAGTGATGCCAATGAAACACGTATGAACATATACCATAACATCAAGATGTTGATTTCCACAGGAAAAGAAAAGTAAAATTGCAAATACCAGCAGCAGAAAGCTTATCACACCAGATCAGAGTTGTAATGACCCGTGGTCTAGAATGTCATGTAACTGCAATGAATACTTTGTGTAATGCATAAAGCTATTAACTTTAAAAGACATATAATGCAAAAGTTAATGAAACAGCCTCAGTCAAGAGCAATGCAATCGCATGCATGAGCATACAGAGAGAGGGGGAAGGAGGGAGGAGAGGGGGAGAAGATAGAGATGGAGTGCATATGTAGACAAAGATTTAGTATTTACCCTCATATAATGCATAGCCTCGTGAGGTCTCATCGAGTTCCCTTGACCAGAACCAGTTCCAGAGTGCATATTTACAGGGCTTGGCATCCCAACCATATTGGGAGAAAGCAAATTGCCTGGATTCAGCATTGATGGTGAGGCTATTCCTTGAAATCCTGGCCTTGGGAGTGGCATGCTTCTGTTCATCCCTGGCATTATGCCCATACCATTTCCACCTGGTAGCATGTGAACACCACGATCAGCTCCAGAAAGAGCCCCAGAAACAGACAAGTTAGACTGCTGCAAGTTTCTATTAGGTAACATTTGATTGTAGTGTTGCATTCTTTGCTGCTCGTCAACTGGTAAGGATGTCCTTGGAACATTGTATCTACCATCTCTGAGATTAAATATGACGACCCAAAATCAAAGTTTGAAAAATCACAATTTGATTAAAAACACAATGATAATGTGAAGATATAAAATAGCATACTACCTGAGAGGTGCATTAAGGGGACCAAATGGTGATGATGAGTTACTGCCAAGAACCACACCAGAAGAACCTTGCAGAGAAGAGCTTGCGCCAGACGTAGGAAGCATTGATGCTATAGCACCTTGATTTAGCATTACCAAATTGCTAGCATGTGAACCTTGATACACAATGGGAAGAACATCTGGATTTGAAGCACTTGGATCACAGAGATCAAGGGGCCTTCATCCAAACAATAAAGTAAAGTAATATTCAATTTCTTGTACAAGACAAAAGGCATGATATACATTCCAGGAAAAGTAAGAAGATAGAAATTGCAAAGTAATGAAGCTGGATGTATAGTGATAAGCTGAACACCACAGGCTAGACCATAGATATGCACCGAAGAATAAAAACTTACATTAGGACACCTCCATTTAAGTTTGGGCAAACTTGGGAGAGAGCAATACCATGAGAATTGTGAATTGCTGCTATTTGCTTAGGATCCTGGTTTTCATTCTTCACAAGATACAGCAATTAAAATCAGTCACGAAAGTATTTTGCAATAGGAAAATCATAAACAAAGCATGATTGTAATGCTTTCAGATACAAAATGTTCAGTCAGGTTTTTTCCCGGGGTAGGTAACAATTCTACTTTATACAGCTGCCACAAGGAACATGTCCTCAAATTCTGTAACAATCTCAAAAGAATGGAATATCAGGGAAAAAAAACATGGTAGAAAATTGAGAAAAGAAGTGAAGCCTGATATATCTTTCAGCTGGCAAATAAATTTTGGTATAAAGACGGGTAAATAGAGTTTGGATTTATTTGAATGGAAGGTATAAAACAGTGTTAGGTTGGGCTTCTGAGAACTAGCAACATGACATGATCAGCACAGATACAGCTACACTTTGAGTGACAAACAAACCTGACTCCTTTTGTAAATATACTTCTTCCCAATCATGATAATTTTCTCAAAATGAGACTTCAGGGTATCCTCTTGCATTGGCCCTTGCAAATGTTGAAACAACTGTCTGGCACTGCCCTGCTTAAAATACAGCAATACAGAACAGTCAAGACTGTCAGGGTAGCAAAGCTTAAGCTCAATGGTACATGGCTAAAATTACAAAAGCAAGCATAGAGTTTCAGGTCAGAAAAGGACACAACATTAGAAACCTTACCTTTGGAATGCCAGGCAAAGTTGACGGGTAGGATTGAGAAGATCCAGAATCCTCAGCACTATCAGCCCCATCACCAGCACCCTTATCCATTAAGATTTTGTGGCGTTCTTTGCATTCTTTAGGCTTGCGAAATATACACTGGACAAGTTGGGCAAGTGCCAATATATGCAATTTTCAGCAGAAAAAACAAAGAGGGGTGGAGGGGGGGGGGAGATGCTTCACCATCTGAAAAGTGAAAACTACTAATGTAGGGAAAAAGGAAGAGATAGATTTTTACCAGCTATGAAACATTGTAGACAGTAGACACTATTGTGTAGTGACCTGATATGCATCCCCAAACAAAGAGGTAAAAATTGATAGATGAAAATATCTTATGTACCTTGAATTGAACAGTGGTGTTGATAGCATCACTTATAAGATCCCAATTAGGACCCATGTCATGCACAAGAACAACAAGAGCCTGAAGAAGCAGAACAAAGAAGTCTCAAGTACTTGATCAGAATTTTAGCAACCAAAGAACAGATTCAAGAAAGACACCAAGGGAAAAGCAACCTGGTCTTCAAAAAGTGACCAAGGACTTCCAAAACCTGGCTGCCCAGCAGACATCTGCACAGGAAATCAAATGCTCAAACTCAAAGAAAGATATATCTAAGAAAACAGTGATGAGTTGAGATCATATGGCACATGGTCAACTACAACTTCACCAGGGAGTACCTTCATTGATTTATTTTTTCTTCCTCGTTCCCTCCCACCAATCAATTTGATGAATCTATTTGTGTTTGACATCTTACTCATCTGGGAAAGGGCTGGGGATGGGATGGACCCAGTCATTTGCACCATGCTGTCAAAAGTATTATCTAGCAATTGCTTCATTATCTTTGGCTTCTTTGCAGCATGTTGCTCATATAAACCTTAAAGAAGATATTTCAAAGTGTCAAGGATGAAGAGGAACGTGAAATAATATGTATACCTGTCAAATCACTATTAAAATAATATGAGATGAATGGGATTTTACCACTGGTTCCATTAGAGTCAAAATGATGACTCTCTGGTCTCTTTCTGAAATTATCCCTCTGCTAGTAGAAAAGCACCAGTATAAAAATTAGTGTTTAGAAAATAGCTTTTATAACGCAAATTTGGTAGACAGAAGATTAGACAAAAGAAAACATTGATCACTCAAGTGCTTACACTACATAAATAAATGCACTAACAATATACCAGAAAAGTTACATAAACTCATTATAAATTTGTTCATATCATTCATTTAATAGAAAGTATGGTCAACGTGGTGTTCTCTACCAGTTTTTCCATCAAAAGACTTACCATAACTACTCCCCCATCCCAATACCCAGCAGAAATGGCAAAGTTAGGAAAAGTGTTAATTCTTTTAGAGAGAACTTGACCAACATTGTCATCTGTGAACTGGATGCAACTTTAACTAGCAGAAGCTAATACTCATAATCTCTCAAGTTCAGTTTATCAGTGACTTTTGCAGTCAACAAACTCAATATATGATTCCACATTTTAAAAGTGCTTCTGCCCAAGATTGTTTTACACCCCAAAAGCAACAAGCATTGAGCGAATGATCATGTTTTGACACATCACTGCAAGGTTCTCTGTCATATTTTGCATCAATTATGACTAGTGTCTGCTTTTCTTCGGCCATAATTTTATTAAAATGGTGATTACATGGCTCCTTAGCAATTGAAGTCGTACTTTAATTCATACAGTGCTCTCTCCAGGAACACCAAACATTTTTTTAAAATTCTCTAGACCAAAATGCATGCTGAAATTCTAAATTAATGACACTACACATTTTCTGCTTAAAAAAAATGAAAAATTATATCTAACATCCAAACCTAAAAAAATTCAAATCACCTGATCATTATGAACAGTGGAATCCAGCTGCCAGCCCTGCTCATAAGCAGAACCCTGCAAAAATGGTGCTAGTCAACAAGCATTACAAAGAAAACCACTTTAGAAAGCACCCAGACTTTATTAAAATAAACTAAGCCCCCAGCACCAGCTGAACTATGAGAATTCCTAGGTACCAGATGTTTTTCTTTCTTCTTCTTCTTCAGTTTTTCTGACGTCTCGGCATAGTCATATGGTAACTGCCTTTCAAAATCTGCAGCTGACTCAACCTCCACACTTTTTTGTATTTGTGATCCGCCATGCAAAGTACTCTGGTCATCCTGAAAAGAATTAGTATCTCCACTTGACGCATCTGTCTTCATTGGAGCCTGGGGTAGAACCCCAGTGGTTCCAGAAGTAAAAGGACTTGTAAACCTCTGCCTAGAAGCAGTACGCATGCGTTTTGTTGGAATTGAGCCAATGTTAAGATTATTAGCAGGTCTTTTCCCCTTCAATACATTTTGTTGAGGCCCAGTGGCACAGTGTCCATTAGGTGAATCAGTTGCCAGATCATATGATCTTGCAGAGGGTGACTTTGTGAAGCTTTTCCATTTCTTCTGGTCATGCTTTCCTTGCTTGATACCTTCAAAGACGCCATGCATATAGTAGGCATGTGTTTCTTCTTCCTCATCATATGCATTGTCATGACATTGAAAGTCTGAAATTTGGGAATGAACCAATGAAAGAGAACAAATTCAATCAACAAGGAACTAGTAGATAAAGTACATTTAGCATTACCTGCTGGAGTGTCATACATAGATGTATCAACCTCATCCTGCATGTTATTGTGAGTTTTCTGGAAGAATAACAAAGTTCAACAAATAAGCAAGATTAAGATGGAACAAACTTGAAAACAACATGATGAGGGAAAAAATCAACAGTTTGTAGTTTACAAGCATCAAGTGCCAAGCCAACTTCACCCGCTAGAAGTCATTCTCTGGTATTCTTTCTAAATTTTGTCAAACTGTATGTCTTTCAAGCATAGAGAAAACCAAGAACATGTTCCAAAGCTTTCAAAATATTTTAATTACCTCACTTTGCATGATATGAGATTCAATGGACAATCTGTACATTGCCATGGCAGCTGAGGGAACTGCATAGAACAGGCTTTCCTGCAAATAAAAAGTTGAATGCATAATGAGTGATTTATGTGCAAACAAGGTTAGAGTAAAACACACCAGGCATGCATCTAAGAGATCAAAAGGAGATGGCTTTGGTAAACATAAACAAGACAACAGATTTAAAAACATAAAGAAGGTAGGTATGCATACTTCCGTGAGGTGATCATCCCATGAAATGTCCATCATGCCTAAATCAGCTATTCTGTCAGGAGTTGCTGGTACTTCTTGAAGGGAAGGAACTGGCGAGCTGTTATATTTCAAAAATCTTAAAGCATATCCATGAATGGCATGGGCAATGTTTTTGACAGGCTTTTGTATCTCTAACTCTTTGCATGCCGCCTGCTCATGAACAAAATGTTCAGAATGGGTCAATACTTGGTACAAATAGGATGAAAATCATAACATTTCTGAAAATTAATGCAGTTCTAAACTCCATTGAGAGCATATTCATTTTATGTTATCAATATCCGAAGGAAAATGAATTTGATCCAAAGCTGTCTTTGTGTGTGTGTGTGTGTGTGGAATAAATAATATCTCCACTTATCAGATAAAGTGCATTTCAATTAAGTGAAAAGTTTTGCGAAAGTGGAAATACTATAGATTGAAAGAAAAAAAACAAAGGAAAAATGAATTCCAGGCGGTTAAATAGATGAGTATGGAAAAGGTGGTTTCCAAACATTGCTAGCACCTTATCAATTTCTCCAAACTTGTTGACAGAAAATTCATTCCCATAAAAGATTATCGACTCATGCTTGCCATTCTTTGAACCAAAACTTTGACAATTGTTACTTAGATACACCTCCATTGAATGCCAGAACTGCATGACAGCCTTAGCCAGACTATAAGCAACTTTTTTTAGCTTCAGATGCTGCTTTTGTTCCTCAACTCTCAATCTAGAAGTAAAAGCAACATGGCGACATATTTGAGCAGCAGCAGTCATCTTCCAGAGACGCTCCTATGAGGAAATAGAATAAATAACAAAGCTTAAATAGAGATGAAGTTAAATATAGGCACTAATAGTGAGTTCTTAAATGTACAAGATAAATTCTTCACGAGGGAAAAAAAACAATTGAGCAAGAAATTCCTTATATAAAAAGTCAGACCTGTGCAAAATCATTTGCCAACCATGCCATTTCTTCAAGGACAAAATCCCAGTGAGATTTCCAGTTACTCTTTGAGGGCACAGTTCCAACAGATAATTCAGCAATCCTCTTCCGCTTAGCCTGCAAGCCAAACTATGTCAGTTCTTTTAAAAGCTTTTTGAAGAAATAGATGTTGTATGTTTAAGAGATAGTATGAAGGAACAACCTCGATAATCCGTGCCTCTTCCAAAACAGAATCTTCATGAGCCTTGTCTACCAATTTCAATTGAGTATAAGAACAAGATTGTGGGTCAAGGGCCGCAGAAGATTTTTTATCTAACAAAATAAGGTGGTGAAGCTCCTGAATAGATGGATCCTTAAAGCCCTGGGGACCACTGGGGTAAATGCTTTCTCTGTTGGAATTGGAACCGTCAGCCAACATCTTGCCCGCCTTTATATCAGCCTCAGGTGCTACATGGTCATTTTGTTCCACCCCTTCAAGATTATGACACTTCACCTCATTTTGAGGGCGAGAACAACTTCTCATCTCTTCCTCACTTTTGACAGTAGAATCATTGCCAGAGTAGTTTTGATGCACAGAACCATCATTGATGGCAGTAACACGTTCAATAGACTTAGTCTCTTTCTTTTCATTTCCCATATTACCTGATAGTAAACTTTGTGTTCCTTCAAGTTTTGATAGTTCTTTAAAAAGTATTTCATTGGTATCATCATTTCTGTAATTGGCACACAAATCACTGTCATTGTTTACATCCAAGCTTATGCTATTTTGGGTGCACGAGGACTCTGAGTCAAATCCTTTAGTTCCCATTGCTGTGTTACCATTTTGACCTTCATTTCCATCTGTTTTCAAGTCACTAAAACCGTTAAGCAGACCTGGACCAGTTTCATTCTCAGTCTTTGTTGATTCAGCACAAGGTAGACCTTCAGGACCAGCAGAAATAACCTGCTCTCTTCCTCCATCATGATCACATTCCTTGGAAGCATTCTCAGTATCAGCTTCTGAAGGTTGATCATGCAGGTTATCCCTCAAGACATTGGACTCTGTAACATCCAGCCTATATTCAGGCAGGTTATCAACTGTTTTCAGTGCCTGCACACAATCAAGTTCCATGTTTGAATGGGTATTGGAAGCCTCAATCTGGGAAACCATACCATTTGAAGCTGGAGACTTTGGGTTAGACACTAAAGTGATATTCTGGTCTTTATGATTGTCTGTTTCAGTTACCAAACCCTTCACATCCCTTGCACCCCCACGAACTGGTAAGGAAGATCCATGACCACCTGAACTCTGAACAATATCAGTTGAACTTGATCGAGCACTATCACGGTTTGGTCTGGACCTATTCCTTCGAGCATATGGCCGAAAAATAGCAGAATCTTCAGACTCCTTGGCATTATGAGTCCCATCCATCTGTGAAGACTGCTCTGATTGAGTCACTTTATTCCTTCTACTAGGATTTGTAGGTTTCCTTTCAACTTCAAGTAACTCATTTTCACCATCAAAATTGTCAGCACTATTGGGCTCACAAACTGCAGTAGCCCCTGGTCTCCCACTACTTTCTACAAAATCCCCGTGAAGTGATGTTGTCAGTGGAAAATTGCCTTTGGCTTCACTGTAATACAATATGGAGAAGGGAAAATTGAAGCAGGAGAAGCATTAGCCAACTAGCAAACTATAAGTCAGTCAAACACCACAGCAAAAGGAATATACCTAGTAACAAACTGTTCAACATGATGATCTGTGAGTGAAGTAGACTGGACACTAACCGAAGCTGAATTCACAAATTTAAAATCCAAAGGATTGCCACCCTGCAAGTAAGGAAGAATTTAAAAGGGAGGTAAAAACATAAAAGGGTTCAAAATAGCAAGAAAAAGCTTAAATTGCCATACTTTCTCAAGAAATTCTAGCTCCCTTCTCCGTTCCTCACGAACATCATACTCTTGTCTGTTAACATCAAATTGTAGTTGCCAATATCAAGAAATTTAGGACATATTTTTCTCATGTAGCAAAAGAAATGCAGAAATTACAAAAACTGATAGTAAAACACACAAAAAAGCATGCCAGTGTTACCTAAGTTCTGCATGAGCCTTCTCAATTGCTGCTTGCCGTGGAGAGGTTTTTATACCAATACCAACTCCACCATCAACAACCCCACCCATGGAATCAACTTCAGCATTTACTAGGGGAGCAGACCCTGGACCACATCCATGCATTCCCACTTCAGTAGCTAGAGGCCTGTACTCCTCCCATCAATTCAAAAAACTGTCGAATTCTTTGATTAGACATAAGACTAATATTAGAATGAAGAAAAGAGTGGCCTAGAATGAAAAGGCACTTCCCCCCAAGTAAAATGAAAACGAAATTAGCATCGTATGCATGATGAATAGATCTTCTTGTATAAGTGTATCAGTCTTTTCAAGTCCAAAGGTTTGACTAAATTAGGTTGCAGGTGTATTAGATAGATGGGCTAGTCTAGATATCTTATTATGGCTTATTCAAAAATTCAAGGAGCAATGGTACGTAGCAAAAGTAAAATGTAAATGCATTAGACCCGGCCATCTATATCAGAAAGGTAATCATCCTGTCAAATTAAGATGTCTTAATATTATATATTCTCCCTTCATTCCATGAGCATGATAAGCTACATGGAAGCATGTAGACATTAAAATGCTTGAGTTCTTGAACTGACCCAGTAAATAAGTATTGCATGCAATAAAAGATGCAGGAATTTAGATCTGTGCAGCACCTTAAAAATTATTTCTCCAAAATAGAAAAGGAAATAAGTGAACATCCTTTTAGAAAAATTTACAGTAATGCATCATGCTATGGAAACATGAACGTCGAAAAACATATGATAGCTCCCCCAATGTCCAAAACAGAAATAAAAAATGAATACTCAAGCAAGTCAGACAGAGAGCTAAAAAGTTTGCTGTTCCAAATCTATAACACATGTCATTTGCAAATCAGCTTGTAAAATAATCTAGCTTTCAACAAAAAGTTGGAAATTTTTTAAACAATCTCAACTCTGCTTAAAACAAAGGAATCACAAGAAATAAAGCATGGACACATCATGAATGCATTCCCAACTATTACACAGTTTTCTCTTTGCTAGCAAGAATCCTGAAAATTAAAGACCCTTTTTCTAGCCATAAACCCTGAAATATCTTTTGTAATCAACCCAACCAAATGATTTCCATGGCCAATTATACAGCAGAGTTGCTATGCCATTCTCCTTTGCAAGCATCACAAAGCCCCACCAAACTTCCACAAGCAAACGTGTATTATTCACAGTGAGTCAAGCAATATATTTCAAACAGGTTAGGTTTCTAAAAAGAAGCAAATACATTATCCATAAGTGTGCAAAACAAAGCAATTAATGATCACACAACAACCAAATAAATGTACTTAGTTCCCACAACATGCATGTCTACGCAAATAAGCAGCAGTGGCGAAATACAGTAGTGCCCACGTCGTTTCAGATTCACACACAAGCAAGCAGCAGTGCCAAAATACATTATTACCCACGTCGTTTCAAATTCGCACACAAGCAGGCAGCAGCTATTCAATAACTTAAAACCACTAGCTTACCAGTTAGTGCATTAATTCCCCACCACCTTTACGCATACAGATATGACTTACCGCGTAAATCCTTGAGCATTTAATCAAAAAAGGAATTGCCTCAAAAAAACCCTAATTTCGCACAATTCTCAAAAATCCAACATTGCACCCCAACTCTAGGGTTTCCAAAGTAGTAGCAAAAATCACTGAAAAAAGTAAAGCAATAATCACCTGAATTACAAATTTGAGAAGCTAGGGCACGGCTTTTAGTAACCACCGAATTGCACTCTTTCTCTCTCCTGGGGTTTGTTCTTTGGAAATCAAAACGAAATGAAATTTGCCCTAGAATTTAACAACACCTTCGAAATTTAACCATCAGAGCGACTTACTCTGCCTCTCTCTGCCTTTGATCCTGTTCTTTGTTTTCTTTTTTTCCTTCGTTTATTATTATTTTTTTATTTTTGTTCTATCTGGTATTTTTGTGCGTGTGCTTTCTTTTCCAAATCGAGGGGGTACTATGCGAGACCTCCCCCTCCCCTCCCCCTCCCCCTCCCCCTCCCTCTGCGTGTAGTAGTGGGCCTGGGTTTACAATACATGAAGAAGAAGACGACGCCGATGGGCCTTTTTGTTTTTAATGTTGGGCTTTTATTAAGAAAATTTGAATAGTTTCAGATTTTTAATTGCAAGTAGCTTGTACATTAATCCATTTATGCCCTTCTTTTTTAGTGGATTTTAAAGTGAATCAATGTCAAATGTTACGAGACTATATTATGAAATTAAGATAAATCTATAAAAATAATCACAAAACTAATATAAAAAAATAAATAATTAATGCAGAACAATAAAATTGTAAAAACAAAATGAGTAATAAAAAATCGAATGATATTAACTTTTTAAATTCGTGACCCGGGTCATCATATCGAAAACGCTACCAATAAAAAAAATATGAAATTGAATGCCTAACAAATCAAATATCGAAAGATAAAACCAAGAAAAAAAAATCAATTACATAAAAAGATATAAGAAAAATTTTTAATTAAAAGAATGAGGGTGAAAATAAAAAAAAAAACAAAAAAAAAAACATAGAAGGCAAACAAAAATTATCAATTAAAGGGTTAAATTGAATTGAAAAATAGCTTTAACATAAGAAAAAATAAATGAAAAGAATGGGGTCAAATTAGAAAAAATAAAACAACATAAACTTTGATTGAATGATAAAATTGAAAGCCAATAAAACTTTAACAAAAGAGCCAAAGAAATAAATTAAAAATCAAAAGAATAAGGATTGAGATAAAAAAAAAAAAAAAAAAAAGCATATGAGAAATTGTAATTGAAGAATTAAATTGAAAACAATCAAAATTTTTATATAAAAAAAATAAGAACAAAATAAAACATCAAAAGAATGAGAATTGAAATTAAATAAACAAAAACAAAGAACTTTGATTGAAGGATAAAATTGAAAGCCAATAAAAATTTAACAAAAAAGGCCAATAAATAAATTAAAAATTAAAAGAATAAGGACCAAAATGAAAAGAAATAAATGAAAAATTGTAATTGAAGGGCTAAATTGAAAATAAAAAAGACTTTATAAAAGGAATAAGAAAAAAAAATATTAAATCAAAATAACGAATGATGACTAAAATTAAGAAAAAACAAAAAGGGCAGTCGAGCACTTCTCTGACATAAAACAATAAAAGGGGAAAAAGAAAAAATGACCACGTGTGATAATTCAATCATCATACGTTGTCACGCGTCACATCATGAGAAAGATGACACGATAACGCTTCCAAAGACACGATGAAATGTTATATTTGGGCACCAAGTGGCATCACACACACTACCCAAATAGCGTGGACGTCATCCACTCGCTGGTGCATAATAAGCACGCGCTAATAGCTTTCTTAAATAAAAAATAAAATGTAAATGAAAAAATACAAAAACATCTCCTTAATCTCGGTAATTATATATAAAAAAAAGTGTGTGAAAATACAAAAGCACCCTGGAATGCAAACCTTATATTTTTTTTTTCTAAGGTTAATAACATGTTTTAATTCTATATAAAGAAGGGGAAAACAAAAAAAATCCCTTGCCCAACAACCCGACATTTTTTTATCTTAATGTAAAGAAGTATTTGAAAAAACTAACATATCCATGACAATTTTATAATAACCAATGAGCTGGTGGAAAAAACCAAAACACCCCACCCTCAAGGTTTTTTTGTTCTACTCGAGCAAAAATATAATTTTATTATAGCAATACACAATAAACTATGGCTAGTGTTACCGTGAAACACGCACGCTTCATATGTTTTGTTAATAGTTAGCTTCATATGTTTTGTTAATAGTTTGTCTATGATATGTTTCCAAACACATGAAGGCTTTGTAATTTTCCGTAATAATAATAATGATATTCAAGATTTGCTTCCTGAGAATGATTATGGTCAACTGATATCCCAAGTTACTCCTCCAAGGTGGTAAACTGATATTGGCACAATACTCTACCAAACCGAAGTTCAAGAATTAATGCAAGAGAAAACCAAGTGCAGGCGCTGCAACAAACAAAAAATCGATCAAGAACACGAAAGAAAGAAATGGATTTGTCAAGAACATTAGTGAATCATGATATTTGAGGCCGACCAAAACTTTGAAAAATGCATCCAGCTTCAACCAAAATCAGACAAGTGGTGCTTCCACTCAATGTTAAATACAGCTTCCAGTTCTTGATGCACATGTCCAGTACAAAAGCTTTGCACATCTAAAGGATTCCAGTGAAAGCACTTACAGGGTATTTCCGAAGCCAAAAGAACATGGAGTTTTTACTTGTCGAAATAACCAAGCAACTATGTATAGAACAACAGCCATAGAAACCTAAAATGCTATCCGGAAGCATAAACACTATGAGGTGATATATGAATTCCAAGAACAGCATGAACAAAAAAATAAAGCACTACGAACTTCTGTACTTGAAGGGATGAGAACAACATAGGAAAAAACTCTACCGTAGAACAAAGGGGACTCTTGTCATATTAGCCTTTAGTTCTCATAATTGTGATGTTTCCTTTCCCTCCTTCTGTGCGAATTTTAGTTTTGCCAACAACAGGGTTCCCAGAAAAAGCGGACATGGGATAAACAACGGGTTCTTCATCCCTTAGCTTTGCTTTCGATGGTGGAGTGCGGATCCGCCGGTTTATTTCATTCAAAGTGACATCTCCATGAACCCCACAAGGTTTGATAAAAGCAAATGGATAGGCAACAGAAATAGCTAACTTAGTGGGTGTCTGGATGAAGGACTTCATACCTGAGGGTATAAAAACAGAAAGCCAGGCATAATTACTTTCTATTTTTCAATTTTTGATTAGTAAAAATCTCAAAAAAAAAAAAAAGGAAAGAAATCCAGTAATCTTCAAAGCATAAATAACATTAAGAATAAAGCCATGAATGTTATAGTGGCACGGTACTTCTATGCTTTATCTTGCTTTTCCTCCTTTGTTGGCCAAAAGGAAACAGAAACCAGAACAAAGTCAAGAAATTATCAAACTCAATGACCTCAAGGAGAGATACTTCCAAGTCATCAAAGGATACTAATAAATAATTTGATAGCACATATTAAGCTTTAGTATATACAAGCAAAAAAAAAACAAGAAGAATATTTGAGAATAGAGAGACCTTTAAAAACAACATTTCGAGGTGTCCGAGTAACACACTTCTGAACCACATTAGCTTCAAACTCAGGAGGGTCATTGCAGAAATCTGCAGCAGCAAACTAACATTTATACACTGTACATGACACCTAAATGCTTAATAAAAAAGGACTCGGACACTTTCTGAACTAGAAAGTTAATTTCATATACCTGAAATATCAATTTGAATATCAGATGCTCCAGGGAGATTCCTGGTTCTCACATAACAAAACAATTAGATTGTAGTTGTAGGGTAATAAGGTGTAGAAGTCTAAAGTTCAAACAAAGCATACATATCGTTGGGACTAAAATGAATCTCCGAGTCATTAAAACAGTCTGCGATCCACCGCTCAGATGACTGATCCAGGCCATTATAACTGGAGGCAGAAATATCTACAAAAATATGACGCGCTGCGATTAGAAAGCCTAGCATGGATATTCAAGTTCATATCTGTTTTAGCAACAGAACTTTGAAAGAGATAAACCTTGATAAGCAGAATCCCACCGTGATGCTTGTGGGAAAACTTCTTCAAGTGACTCTTTTGTCTCCTGAAGATGGAACCAAAAACATAAATTATGGAAATATTCAATACAAATACAAGGGAATATAAGGGACTAATCCGTGCTCTGAAGTAAATGGAGTGCACATTGATACTCCTCATGAATAATATAGGAAAATAAGAGGTCAAAGAAAGAAAAGATGTTCAATTAGCTCAATCTGATATTTAAGACAGATCTGAAAACTGCATTGTAGGCAATATTCTCAAAGCTCCATGCCCATTTCATCAGATAACTAAGATTAATCACCATACCTCCCACAAATGGTTTGCATGGATACACATTGTATGAGTTTCATAACCAACAACAAAAAACTAGTATAGTATAAAATTCAAATTTCACATTCTTCCATCATCAGTCAGGTCACAGTGTTCCTAAGGAAAATTCCAGTTTATTTAAGCTTGAATCCCAACTTGGAAGTCCTGAATTCAAATCTCAGTGGGTTGGAGGCACAGGGCCGATGAGATAGAGGACCACATCTCATGCCATACCAAGGGCCTTTAGACCTCCCAACATAGCAGAACCAAATTAAAAATAACAACGTGCTTTAGGCATGAGTAGGTAGATAAGCAGCACTGACATTTGATTTTAAGAATACAGGAGTTATTTCTTCATCACAAAAGGGGGAATCTTCTAATTGAGTGTCAAACTGTAGCCGACGCCTTTTTAATTGCAAGTGAGCCCCCCTCCATTCTTCATGTTCCTTGTTCATGTTAGCTAAAATCCACTCTTACAAATGAGATAGAATAACCAGCAACTATCAATTACCATAAAGGAAAAAAGGAAGTTGGAACTAAAACACCACCATCATGATCAACATGGTAAGCCAAATCACCACAAGCCTTAAACGGAGTTGTCTCATCAAGCATGTAGGAAAGATCTTCTCCGTTCGGAGTCACTTCATCCCATAAACATTGAGATATGTCTATTAAAAAATAATAATAATAAGAGCAACTATACATCAGCAACTTCATTTATTTTTGGTGTTTCATCAAAACACGAGGTGCTGAAATACATATCTTCTCTGGGGAGAAAATTAGGATGCACTGCAGCAGCAACTTACCACCATTGAAATGTTTTTGAAGACAGCGCTCGTCACGTTGCCAGCCCCAATGTTCCCCATTGCCACTTCACAATGCAAAGAAGAAAACAAATTTAGAATTACACACACGCATTTCTAACATCATAACAAGAAGCATAAGAAAATCACAAGGAAAATTTGGTGAACTATATCACAGTTTAAGATGAACGAATTAAGCAGTGAAAGTAATGCATAATCACAAACCACACAAGCAAAAATCAAACCCGAAATGGAACATACAGCAGCACGATAAAAACAAACATCAAACAGCAGGAAATAACATCATAAAATTGCAGCAATTGGATCAAAATTGTTGTGTAGTCCTAACCATGCATTAAAAAAAAAAAAAAAAACATAACCATCTTTTGGATCTCTTAGCCCAGATGATAACATTATACCACAATCTTTGCTTAGGTAAAGTTGCATGTCATTATAAATTTAGCATAACTAGACAATAAGTAAGTAAAATACAGTAAAAAAGCAAAAGCCAAAACAGAAGATAGAATGACCCACCAATACATTCAGAGCCCACATCCCTCATCATCATTTTAGTCCCAACAAAAAACAGAAAACAGAAAACAGAAACTGCATTTCCAAATAAACCCAGTAAAATAGAAATTAGATATTTACTTGTCATTGCTATAATCCATCGCCTTCTCTTCTCTCACTCGCTACCCGCTACCCGCTACCATAAAGAAGACAAAAAAGATCCGGCTATGGCTATATACTATACGGTATGTATGTACACAGAACAAGACAGTAGTTAAATATTTTCGTACTACTATATAATCGCAGTATGTATGTTATCGACGTGAGATGTCTGCTTCTTCTCTCTCTTCTTTTTATTCTTTTATTTATTTATTTATTGCATTTGCTCAAGAAAATCTCACGGATTTTTTCTTGTTTTCCCTTTATAAAAAAATAAAAGAAAGAAACGGGGAGAGGAAAATGAGTGCACCCGAATTATCTTTAATTATTTAATTAGATGTCTTTTAAAAATATTTTTGTTTCAAAAAATAATATTAACTAATATTTTTTATTTTTTATATATATTAATATTAAAAATACAAAAAATATTTTAATATATATATATATATTTAAAATACTTTTAAAAAATATAATGTGTCACAATATTAAATTATGCAATATACTAAAAGAGCTCAATGTCCTTATTACTGTTTACCTAGACATAAAACATTGTGGATTGAAATAGTGTAATGACAGAGCTATCTTTGTCATAGAAAGTTGCAAGGACAACAAAGAAGGAATGGGGTTGTCTTTTCACTAGAATGCATTTGACATTAAAAGAATGGTTTAAGAGAAAATAGCCAGTTTCAATTTTGGCAGGGTTGTAGACCATGAGATGTGGACACTTGGCATTAGGGCTGGCAAGCCCTAAGCACTTAGCCAGACCCGTGCACATAACTGCAGACTCTGGCAAGACCTAAGGCTCATGGGTCCAGCGTCAGGACCCAGTTCTCTTAGGTTCTCGTCAGGACTCAAGGCTCATGGGTCTTGTGTTCGAACCCAATACTTTTCGCACCTGTAACAGAACCGAGTACTATTAGGTCTAGCAACAGGACCCAAGGCTAATGGGTCCTGCGTTAGGACTTAATTTTTTTAGGTTCTTTGTCAGGACCCAAGGGTATTGGGTCTTAGGTTTCTAAATATAATCATTTTCCTTATAAATATTATTATTTTTATTATTGTTGAAAGTATTAATATAAAACATATTATAATTTGTGTTCTAAATATTATTAGTTCAATTATAATAAAAATAATAATATTTATATCCCAAATAATAGTATTTTTTATATTAATAATTTGAATTATAATAAAGATAATAAAATTTAGAACACAAATAATACTATTTTTAATATTAATACTTTCAATTATAATAAAAATAAAAATATTTGTACCGCAACCAATAATATTTATACCATAAAAAATACTATTTTTAATATTAATACTTTCAATTATAATAAAAATAAAAATATTTGTACCGCAAACAATAATATTTTTTTATATTAATACTTTAAACTATAATAGAAATATTAATATTTATAACACAAATAATATTATTTTTAATATTAATACCTTCAATTATAATAAAAATAATAACATTGATAGCACATATAAAAATAATAATAATAATAATAATAATAATAATAATAATTTTTAATTTTATCCTTCAAATTAATTATATGATTTTTCTTTAGTGGTAATAATATTTTATTTCAAATTTTTAATGATAATAAGAACAATAATTTATACTTTTACCATTCAAATAGATCCTACGTCAGGACTTAATGGTAATGGGCCATGTGTTCTAACCCAATCCCAATTAAAATGAGTCTTACGATAGGACCCAATTCCCTTGGATCCGGAGTTAGGACCCGATTATCCTCAGACCGATGTCAAGACCCAGACTTAATGGGTCGTGTGTTAGCACCCAATTCTATGGGTTCCTTCATTAAGAACCAAGGTTTTTGGTTTTCGAGTCTTAAGTTTCTAAATATAATTATTTATGTTTTAAATATTATTATTTTTATTATAATTGAAATTATTAATATTAAAAAACAACCATAAATTTGATTTGAAAGGTAAAATTAAAAATTGTTATTGTTATTGTTGTTATTTATCATTAATAAATTAAAAAAAAACTATTATTACTATAAAAAAAACCATAATTGTTTTTTAAAAATTAAAAAATATAACAATTTCAGCAAACAAGTTAAATAATAATATTTATACCACAAATAATATTGTTTTTTAATATTAATACCTTCAACGATAATAAAAATAATAATATGTCTACCACAAATAATAATACTTTAAACTATAATAGAAATATTAATATTTTTAATATTAATACCTTTTATAATAAAAATAATAATACTTATAACACAAACACTAATACTAGTACTACTACTACTAATAATAATAATAATAATAATAATTATTATTATTATTATTATTATTATTAATTTTTATAAAAACAATATTTTTTAATGATAATAAAAACAATAATTTATATTTTTACCCTACAAATGAGTACTGTATTAGGACCCAATTATCTTGGTTCCTGCGTGATAAACCAATTCACTTGGGTCCTTTGCTAGGACCCAATGGTAACGGGTCCTGTGTTAAGACCCATTGATCTTGAATCCAATCTTAGGATTAAAGTTGAATGGGTCCTGCGTCAGGATCCAAGAGCGATGGGTCTTGCGTCATGCTTAATCTCTTGAGTCCTGTGTCCAAATCCAATTTACTAGGATCTTGTGTCAGGACCGATTGTCTTGAGTCCAATATCATAATACAAGCTTAATAGGTCTTGTGTCATGACTCAATTCTATTAGGTTCTTTATCATCAAAACCCAAGGTTCTTGAGTCTTAGGTTTCTAATATAATTAAAAGTATTAATATGAAAAATAATATTATTTGTGTTATAAATATTATTATTTTTATTGTAATTGAAAGTATTAATATTAAAAATAGTATTATTTGTGTTATAAATATTATTATTTTTATTGTAATTGAAAGTATTAATATTAAAAATAGTATTATTTGTGTTATAATTATTATTAGTTTTATTATAATTGAAAGTATTAATAATAAAAATGTAACATCCCCCATTCTGGGATAAAACGACAATCTCATGTAAATAAAAAAAAAAACAGAGTAATTTTGTTTTTTTTTTTGTATATATATATTCATGGTCTTTGTATGAAAATCTACTTGAATTTTCGACGGAGTCCCCTATACCGTACGGTCCCAAGTTATTGACATGGAATCTATTTACACTTCTAATAACTTGCATCTCATAATTTAATTCCTGATCCAATCATCCTGGGTTTCAATTCCACACTTATACTCAAACCCATCAATCACAATATTTAAGATATGCATTAGATACCAAAATATTATTATGGATGGATAAAAAAATAAAAAATATAAATACATGAACATGAAATATGGTTATATGAACTACATGGTTAAATTCATTCAATCAAGTTTAAACATTAATTATACAAATTAAGTTATACAAATATTTTCATGTTTACAAAATATAAGGGCATACTCCCTAGAACTTAAGATTACAAGAAGGGAACATGAGCTAGGATCTACTCCTATAATGCATGCGATGATCCTGAAACAAAATACATATTATTGAAAGGTGAATATTACAATAAATATAACAACATGAATATCTAACAATTTCAACAGGGCAAAATGTATTCATTGTTCATTCGCTTCTCCCTTCTAGTTTTTATTATAATCTCTTCCCAATCCAACTATTAATATATGTTCCCTCTGTCACTTTCAACCTTCTTTCCAGACTTTATGAAATAAAAAAATGATTATTTTTTTTTGGCTTATCACATTACCGATATCAATTTCACTGGTATCATCATCATCACCCCATAAGAGTTAATACAAGGTGATCCCTTTACTCGGGATCCTAACATACACTAAATGTATGCTAGTCCAATTATGGTTGTCCCCTTACCCAGGATCCTAACATACACTAAATATATGCTAGTCCAATCGTGGCGATCCCTTTACCCGGGATCTTAACATACATTAAAATGTATGCTAGTTTATTCATGGTGATCCCCTTATCCGGGATCCTAACATACACTAAATGTATGCTAGTTTACGCCTCAAATCGCACTTCTTATATTTCTTTCGTTAGTGATAATTTCATCATTTGGCAATTCACACAACAACTTTTCACCTTGAATACATATACATTCAGTAATTTACATTTCACATTGGTAATATAAATAAATCATGGAATTAACTAGGAAGTATAGGCGAGATTCACCTACCTGCAATAGAACCTCTATTCGTGCTCCCCTACTGCTGCTGTTGCACCATGCTTGTGGTCCCTTCTAAAATTCACATGTTTATCTCATAAATTTTCCTCACTCAAGGATATGTTTTATTATAACCATATCAACAACCAATAAGTCTTTCTTTCAGTCATTTCTTAATATTTTATATTTTTCTCATTTCACCCATTAATATTGTCATTCTTTGTACAACCATAGTTATCATTCCTTTATATATATATTAACCGTTTCTACTTAAATCCCGAACTGTCACTATCTAGACATTGAACTATTACTGTTTCATTTTTTAATTGTTACTGTCTCGTTTTTGAACTGTTACTGTCTCGTTTTTGAACTATTACTGTCCAACTATTACTCTCCAACCTCTTCTTAGATTTTTAACTATATCTAGAGTTATAGAACTCCGATTCAAGCAAGATTAATCTTGTTGGAAGCTAAGATATGAGGCTACAAGTTCTCTAAAGGAAGGAGAACCCAGTTCTGCCTCTAAGACAGTCAAAATTTCTCAACAACGAACCAGACCTACTACCCTATAGGGTCTATCATGACTCAGTCTCGGTTGGTGACCCATAGTTGGAGTTCTATAACTTCAAATTAAGTAACACCAATTTCATTAGTTAACCAACATCCAAAACTACAATTTCTATGAGGAATCTGATCCTAATTCCTTCATCCTCCTACCCGAAATCTCTCTGAAAGTCAAGAGAAGAAATTGTCCAAATTTATCAACCTTTCCATTTACATACAACACATGAAGTTCTTTAATTTAGCAACTCATACTTTTTCCTCAATTTAAGTCTAAGAACTTAAATCTATAAATTAACATCCAGACATCAATTCATAATCAACTTGAAATTACTCATAAGAGCAAGTTTAAAATACCTTACACAATACAAATCAAGGTTTTGATCCCTCCTTTTCTTTATAATGACAGCCGGCCCTCCCCTTTTCTCTTCTTGTTTAATTTTTCTTTTTAATCCCTTTCCCACCAATGTTTATTCTACCTATAACCCTTAATCTTGGATGGGTTTTTGGAATTTTGGTGTTTCTCTCTTGATTTGTAAAAATGAATATAAAAACTCTCTCTTTTCTTTCTTTATGTTATTTGCAGATTTATTTTTGGTGAGAAGAGGAGTACTTTACTCTATAATTATTCTTATTTGCATTTAGGCCCCATTTTCTTTAAGTTTATTCATTTTGCCCCCACTTCTTTTTAGTTTAGTTTATTTCCTTTAATTTAATCCAACCTTGATTTTTTTTTCTCAGGATTTACATTCTCCCCTCCTAATAAAATTTCTTCCTCGAAATTCAAGCTATGTACCTATGTCGGAGAACAAGTGCGGAAACTTTTCCTTCATCTCGGATTCTCTTTCCCATGTTTGTTCTTCTATTCGAGAGCTTCTCCACAATACTCTCACTAAGGGAACTCTCTTATTCCTCAACAACTTCTCATCTCGATCTAAGATCTTGACGGGCTTAGTTTTTGTGGTTAGATCCCTTTCAATCTTTATAGGAACTTGTGGCAATACCCATGAGGGGTTTATTTTGGCCTTTCGCAACAATGATACATGGAATATATTGTGAATCTTATCCAAATATACAAGCAATTCTAATCGATATAGAACTGGTCCAATTCTTTCCTTAATCTTAAAAGGGCCTATATCTCGGGGCTAATTTCCCTTTTACTCCAAATAGAATGATGCCTTTCCAAGGAGCCACCTTTAGAAATACTTTATCCCCTACTTGGAATTCCAAGGGCCTTCTTCGGCTATCTGCGTAACTTTTTTATCTATCCTGGGCTTCTTTCATCCTCTTTTTGATCAGCCTCACCTTATTAGATGTCAGTTGCACCATTTCAGGTCCCAAAACCTTCATTTCTCCTACTTCCTCCCAACAAATTGGGGTATGACATTTCCTCCCATACAATGCTTTATAAGAAGCCATACCAATAATAGTTTGATGGCTATTATTATTATAAGTAAACTCCACCAATGGTAGGAGATCCTCCCAATTCCCTCCAAACTCCAACACACAGGATCTCAGGATATCCTCAAGAGTTTGAATGGTCCTTTCGGATTGAACATCTGTTTGAGGATGAAATGCCGTGCTTAGATTCAACTTTGTCCACATTGCCTGTTGTAAGCTAGGCCACAATCTTGATGTGAACCTTGGATCCCAATTCGATATAATTGAAACTGGCACTCCGTGAAGTCTAATTACCTCATTTACATATAATTTTGCCAGTTTATCCATCGAATCAATCATCTTCATAGGCAAAAACAAAGCAGATTTTGTTAGTCGATCCACGACCACCCATACGGCATCATTCCCCTTCTTTCCCCTAGGTAATCCCGTCACAAAATCCATAAAAATATCCTCCTATTTCCATTCCGAAATTGATAATGACTGTAATTCCCCTGCAGGTTTCTGGTGTTCTATCTTTACTTATTGATAAATCCCATAGTTCGACACAAATTATGCTAATTCCCTCTTCATATTTGGCCACCAGTAGTATTCATTTAAATCCTTATACATCTTTGTACTCCCAAGATGAGTAGCAAATCGAGATTCATGAGATTCTCTTAATATTTCATCTTTCAAAATCTTATCCTCAGGCAAGTAAATTCATCTACCCATAGCTATTAACCCATCGAATAACATTTGAAATGATGTCTCTATACCCTTGTTTACCCTCTCCTTGATCTCTTTTACTTTCTCATCTGCTTGTTGATCCACCAAGACCTTATCTTAAAGCATTGATCGGATATTTAACTTAGCTAACAGTGATCCCTCAGGCCCAACACTTAGCCGCAAGCCCATTTTCTTTAACTCCACTATACTTTCCTGTTCCTTAAGCTCCATATCATTCATCATTGTTTTTCCCTTCCTACTTAAGGCATCAGCTACTACATTAGCCTTACCAGGATGGTAGTTAATAACATAATCATAATCTTTTATTAACTCTACCCATCTTCTCTGCTGCATGTTCAACTCCTTCTGTGACATCAAATACTTCAAAATTTTATGGTCTGTAAGGATTTGAACTTGTGTCCCATACAAATAATGTCTCCATACTCTTAAGGAAAACACCATCGCTGCAAGTTCTAAGTCATGAACCGGGTAATTCACCTCATGCGACTTTAACAGTCTCGTTGCATAAGCAATCACACGCCCATGTTGCATCAATACACATCCCAAACCCCCTTTTTGAGGCATTACTATATACCATAAACCCTTCTGTCTTCGATGGAAGGGCCAACACAGGAGCATAAATAAGCATCTCCTTCAGTTCTCAAAAGCTCACTTCACACTCTTTTAACCAAACAAACCTGACTTCCTTGCGGGTCAGCTTAGTTAAAGGTGATGCTATGGTGGAGAACCCCTTAATAAACCTTCGGTAATATCCAGCAAGACCCAAGAAACTCCGGATTTCTGTCACATTGGTAGGCCTTTCCCATTTTAACACGGCCTCAACCTTTCTTGGATCCACAATTATTCCTTCTGCGGATATTATATGGCCTAAAAATACTACTTCCTTGAGCCAAAACTCACACTTATCCAACTTTGCATATAATTGATTCTCCCTTAAAGTCTATAGTACAACCCTTAGATGTTGTTCATGCTCCAAGTGAGAGTTTGAATATACCAAAATATCATCAGTAAATACAACCACATATTGGTCCAGGTAAGGCCGAAACACCCGATTCATCAACTCCATAAACATAGTCGGAGCATTGGTTAACTCAAAAGGCATCATAAAAAACTCGTAATGCCCATAACGGGTTCAAAAGGCAGTCTTTTGTATATCTTGTTCCTTAATTCTCAACTGGTGTTATCTAGATCTCAGATCTCAGATCTATCTTAGAGAACACTCTAACACCCTTTAACTGATGAAACAAGTCATCTATTCGTGGGAGTGGGTATCTGTTCTTCACCGTCACTTTATTCAATTGATGATAATCAATGCACAAACGAAGGGTGCCATCCTTTTTCTTTACAAACAATACCGGAGCTCCCCAGGGCGAGTTACTATGCCGGATGAAGCCTTTATCTAACAACTCCTGAAGTTGGACCTTCAATTCTGCCAATTCCATAGGTGCCATCCTATAAGGAGAATAAGCTATAGGAGAAACTCTTGGAATAGTTTCTATGGAAACTTCAATTTCTCTAACTAGAGGTAATCCAAGCAACTTTTCTGGGAATACATCTTGAAACTCCCTCACAACAGGAATACTAGCCAAATATATGCTACCCTTTTCCAACTCTTTTACATGGGCTAACCAAGCAGAACAACCTTTCCTCAGTAATTTTCTAGCCACCAAGACTGAGATTACACAACTTGGAATTACTTTTCTTTCCCCTTTAAACACTACACTTTTATCACCTATTCCTTGGATTGTCACCGTTTTGGTGAAACAATCAACTTGTTCCTTATGTTTACTTAGCCAATCCATGTCCAGAATCACATCAAAATCATATAACTCTAACGACATAAGATCTACCCTCAACTCTAATTCTCTAATATATAGTTTTACCCTTATATAAATATCATTAATATGTATATTCTCTCCTAGAGGTGTACTAACCGTCACCCTTACACCCAAGTTACTAGATAACATATGCAAGTTATTCACAATTCTATAAGATACAAAGGAACGACTAGCTCCAGGATCAATTAAAGCATAAACTTGCATTGTATCTAATTGTAAAGTACCTGCTACCATATCAGGTACAACTCCCACATCCTAGTAGGTCATGTGATATACCCGACCCTGAGTCCTCCCCTCCTGATTTCTAGGCCTCCCACGAGTAGCACTTGTCCTTGAATAGGTAGGCCTGATAGGACGATCAACTGTCACTGATTGTTGTTGGCTCTGAACCTCAATCCTTTGACCATGGACTCCCTCGGTAGTTCTACAAGGACAATCCTTCTTCCTATGACTCATGTCCCTACAATAGGAACATCCTCTGCCTATATGCGGGTGCTCTCTTCATCAATGCCCCTCACCTCTACAAATATAACATCTCCCCGGCATCACAAAGCAATCTCTAGGGTGTCGTTGCTCACACCTCTGACAAAATGGATATCCTAGTCCCTTCTGCTCTATATACCCTCCAGCAGTTTTAACTCCCTGTCTAGACTTTCCTCCCCAAGCTTCTTGATTTGTACTTAAAAGTGCATATTTATCAAGGTTTTATATCATCATTTTGCACTTAAAGTATCAATAACTCCTTAACTAAATCAAGTTTTATAATAACAAGTCTAATACTATAAAATGCCTTAATATATGGTAAATGTTCATTTTAAATGCAGGCCTATCATATAAATCAAAGGATTGATTGATGAGTTCAAGTATGGAAATTAAAAGGACAAAGAGAGGGCCAAACTTAGAAAAGAGATGTTAGTGCAGTCTAAACTGGAACATTGTTCGGTAATTGGGTCATATCTCGAGTTCTAGATGTCAAAATGATCTCACATTTTTACACATATTTAGTAAGAAATAGGCCTATAACTTTCATGTGGACACCAAGATCTAAGAAGGCCATTTGCAAGTCTAAATTATAGCAACAACGGAGAAGTTCGAATCTATCCTGCAACCCAAACACTGTTTAGTTTTTGGCCCATATCTGGAGTTCTAGAACTCCAAATGACCTCCATTTTGTTTCCTGGAAAGCTAAGACAATTTCCTACAACTTTCATGTTTTCAAGTGGTCCCAGTTTTAATGCTAGAAATTTCGTTTTATTCAGATAAGAAGATAAGGACTTTCACAAAGTCAAGAGTTGGCCACCCACTCAACAATTAGTCATCAAATCAATAATTCCGAATTTTGGCCTATAAAAGGAGGCATTTGCCATGCATTTAGGGGCTTGGTTGTTCAGATCAAGATCATGCTCTTTATTTCTCTCTTTATATATTTTTTTGTAATTCTTAAGTTTTGCTTTCATTAATATCTTGTTTATGCTTTTCATTTCCTTTCCTTTCCTTAGTTAACTTGTATCTTATTTATGTTCTTGTTTTGTTTATTTATGTTTCTCTTCTTCATTATGTTTAGCTAAGTTTATTATGTCAAGGTGAAAAGGTTACACTAATGGTGTAAGAATAAGTATAGTGTAAACTCAATATGAACCTTAATGTTTAATATTAACATGTCTTCTCTTTTTATCTTACTAATTCTTAATATCTTGCTTGTTAAATGGTTAATCTAGATTTGTGTTGTATAACACTTGGTACAACAAATGCTTGGCACTCTCATAGCCCAACCGTATGGTATTACCTACACCTGTGCTATGAAAGGAACTTGATTTGTTGTTAATATAAGTTAGCATCATGAATTCCTGACAATATTTAAAAGTTTGGTGTTATGTAAATAAGATAATTAATATGATCATGTTAACAATTTATAATGAGCTATTAATGACAAAACATCCGATTGGAACCTCCTTCGTGTGTGGTTTCCAAATTGAGTAATAAGAGTTTATATTATACTTGTTTGAAATACCATTAGTGGATCCTCTAACCTTGATATTTGTTTTTATCATTGTTTAATCCTTACAGTAATCTTCCATCTCAAAGTTCTCATTAATTTCTTCCTCTTCTTTTACTACTACTATTATTATTTACATTCTTGTTATATTTTATGTATGTTAAGTATGCTTTGTGTTTAATCAAGGATCCTGACATTGTTGGTCTTGCCTTGTTCATTCGCATCACAAATCTGTTTATATTATATAATATATCTCTTTGATCTTTTCATAAACTCAGTATATAGGCTGGAAACTTGTGACCCGATCTTTTAGATCATTCTTAGGTATAACAACGCCACGTATTGAGTATTATTATTATTATTATTATTATTATTATTATTATTATTATTATTATTATTATTATTATTGTTGTTGTTGTTATTCTTGTTGTTGTTGTTGTTGTTGTTGTGTTGTTGTTGTTGTGTTGTTATTTATAATTTATACAATTAACCTCTCTGTGGTTCGACCCCAGTCTTGTCGGGTTATTTATTACTTCGACACTCCTGCACTTGGGAGAAGACATCAATCTTTTGGTCATGTCAAGTTTTTGGCGCTGTTGCCGGGGAGGTAAATTCCTGTACAAATTATAGTATTTATTTTGTTTTCTCTTTTCACTTTTCTTGTATCTAACTTTGTTTTTTTTGTTTTGTTTTCTTCTTCCTTTTATTCTCTTTCTACACGTGCATGAGTGTTTGGTCACGTACATTAAGTGGTAGACTTTGTAGGGTATCCTCATCATTTTTAGAAAATATGACCGAAGAAGATAACCAGTCACTTCATAATGAGAATGATGAGAATAATGAGAATAACCGTGTTAGGACACTTAGAGACCACATGAATCCCACAAGAACAAGTGCACCCTCATGCATAGTTTTCCCTCCTAATGCATCCCATTTTAATTTTAAGCTAGACATTATTCAACTTTTACCTTCTTTTCATGGTTTAGATCTAGAAAATCCATACTTGTATTTGAGAGAATTTGAAGAAGTTTGTAACACCTATAATAACTTAAATTGTAGCATGAATACCATTAGATTAAAGCTTTTTTCTTTTTCATTAAAAGATAAAGCTAAAACATGGCTACATAATCTTAGGTCAAGATCCATTCGTGTTTGGGATGAAATGCAACAATAATTTTTAAAGAAGTTTTTTCCATCTCACAGAACCAACTCTTTCAAAAGACAAATCACCACTTTCACTAAAAAACCAGGTGAAACATTTTACCAATGTTGGGATAGGTATCAAAACTTGCTTAATACTTGTCCTCATCATGGTTTTGAAACATGGGGATTGGTTTCACAATTTTATGAAGGGTTAACACCTAAAGATAGGCAAATGGTTGAATTAATGTGCAATGGAACTTTTGAAGATAAAGACCATAATGAAGCAATGGAGTACCTAAACTTGCTAGTTGAAAATGCGTAAAATTGGAACACTACGGGCACTTATGAGGCACCAAGTAAAACCCAACCTCATACATCTTGTAACAACCCGGCTTTCCAAGCCCAAAACAACAGTAATTTTTTTTTATATTTAATACACATAGTGCCGATAATCAAAGAACTTGAATCCTCACATCATTAAAATACAATCCATACAATCAACATTTCATTTAAAAGCGAATCTTACACAAACACATAATATTAAGGTTGCATGATTTGAAGTTCATATTAAAAAATATATACATAGACATGAGTTTACATTCTTATCCTACTAATAGCCATCACAATTTTAAACAAAAAGGATCTAATAAAAGTTATACATTCAGTACATTGATCCATACAAAATACATTGTGATTTAGAATGCATCTACATAATTCCTTGCAAAAGTAGGTTCCCGTGTATCGGGTTTCCTAGACATCTCGTTGGTGTGACGTCCCTGCAGCAGTACAAAACATTTAAGAGAATGCAAGTACTTAATAATAATAATAATAGTAACTAACGGTCTGGCAATTAAGTAAAGCATTAACATTTATAATTTCTTCATGTATTTGATGTAACAGCTAGTAGTATATATAGATACACAAGTTTTCGGATGCCATTCGCCGAAACTAGTCATTCATTTGTCCCGGCCATCCATCCGGATTCCATAGCGAAAGCTGCATCGCTGCCGATCCAAAATCGACAGCAGGAACTGCATTGCTGCCGATCAAGGAATCGCCAGCGAAAACTATGTTGCTACCGATTTCTGTATCGGCAGCGAAGACTGCATCGCTGCCGGTCCAGAATCAGAAGCCGAAACTGCGTCGCTGCCGATCCAGAATCGGCAGCAGAAACTGGGTCGTTGCCGATTTCTGTATCGGCAGCGGAAACTGCGTCGCTGCCGATTCAACGTATGAAAAAGAAAGGTGCAAGTCACCTACCTGCTCCACCTGTGGGTTGTTCCTGTCTTGATGATGGTCCAATCCCGACCGCACCACCTAAGACATCAATGGTCACAAATCAGCACAATTGTATTTATTTTATTTTTGAATCATATTCATCATCACACTTATTTCAAGAGTTCATATGTTCACATTCAAGTGTTCCATATTTTACACCATCATATCATGAAATTGTTACTAGCATTTAAGTCGTTCCTGCCTAGGAGACTTATTGTAGAAATCGACAGCGAGAACTGGTTCGCCGTGGACTGCCCAATTCGGCAGTGAGAACTGGTTTGCCTCAGGCTACCAGTTCGGCAGCGAAAACTGCATCGCTGTTAGTGCCATAGTTTCGCTGCACAACGCACAACTCGGCAGCGAATATCAATTCGCTGCAGGAAGTTCAGTTGCGGCAGTGAAATAGAATTTCGCTGCACAATGCACAAATCGGTAGCAAATATCGATTCACTGCAGGAGGTTTGGTTTCGGCAGCAAAACAGAATTTCGCTGCGCAACACACAAATCGGCAGCGAATATCAATTCGCTGCAGGAGGTTCGGTTTCGGCAGCGAAACAAAATTTCGTTGCAGGAGGTTCAGTTGCAGCAGCGAAATAGAATTCCGCTGCACAATACACAAATCGGCAGCGAATATTAATTCGCTGCAGAAGGCTCAGTTTCGACAGCGAAACAGAATTTCGCTGCACAACACACAAATCGGAACCATCGATTTCAGCACACAATTCTTCAACAAAATTCCAGCAACAACATCACAACATCACATAGGTCTTCTCCTCACATCGGCATACTTCTTCTGTCTATCCTGTGCGGCTTTGATGCGATCCCTGATAGTTCTCACTTTCTCCATGGTGACTTGGACCAACTCTGCGCCATATAACTTCTGGTCCCCAATTTCCTCCCAACACAAAGGAGTTCTGCACCTCCTACCATACAAGGCTTCATATGGGGCCATCCCTATTGTGGCTTGGTGACTATTGTTATACGTGAACTCCACCAATGCCATGTGTTCCTCCCAGTTTCCTCCAAATTCTAACACACAAGCCCGTAATAGGTCTTCCAAGACTTGGATGACTCTTTCTGATTGGCCATCCGTTTGAGGGTGAACCTGGGATCTCGATCTGATACAATGGACACCGGAATCCCATGAAGTCGTGCCACCTCATTTATGTAGATCTTGGCAAGCTTGTCCACCGAGTCGGTCATCTTTATAGGCAAGAATAGTGCGGATTTCATCAACCGATCTACAATGACCCATATCGCATCGTTTTCTTTTCTCCCTTTGGGAAATCCTGACACGAAATCCATGGTTATCATCTCCCACTTCCATTCTGGAATTTGTAATGGTTGTAATGGTCCCGTAGGCCTTTGGTGTTCAACATTGACTTGTTGACATACCCCACACTTTGACACATACTCAGCTATTTCCCTTTTCATATTAGGTCACCATTAGAGGTGTTTCAGGTCTCGATACATCTTAGTGCTGCCAGGATGTATGGAGAATTTGGACTCATGTGCTTCTTGTAGAACCATTCATTTGACTGTTTCGTCATCAGGCACGTACAACCGTTGTCCTATCATCAAGGATCCATCATCCGCTACTTGGAGTTTCATTTCTACCCCGGCCTCCACATTCTTCCTAATCTTGGACCCCACCTTGTCATGGAATTGGGCATGTAGTATCTGTTCTCGATACGTTGGTTGCACCACTAATTGGGCTATTAACCCACCTCTTGCATCAATTCCCAAATCTGCACCCAACTCTTTTAATTCTGCCAATTGCCGCTCCTTTCCCACTGTTAAGCTTCCCAAAGAGGCTTTATTTTTGCGACTGAGGGCATCTGCCACCACGTTTGCTTTCCCCGGGTGGTATTCTATGGTGCAATCATAATCCTTAATGAGCTCTATCCACCTTCTTTTTCGCATGTTCAACTCCTTTTGGGACATCAGATACTTCAGGCTCTTATGATCAGTAAAAATTTGGGTTCGAGACCCATACAAATAGTGTCTCCATATCCTCAAGGCAAATACTACAGCTGCCAACTCCAGGTCATGCACCGGGTAGTTCACCTCATGAGTCTTTAATTGCCTTGATGCATAGGCGATCACTTTCCCATGTTGCATCAAAACACACCCCAATCCCTTCCCCAAGGCATCAATATATACCACAAAACCCTCGGTCCCTGAGGGGAGAGTTAACACTGGAGCAGTGGTGAGCCTCCTCTTCAATTCTTGGAAGCTTGCCTCACATTCTTCCGACCACACCCACTTCTTATCCTTCCTAGTTAGCTGGGTCAAAGGGGTTGCAATCAGGGAAAAACCTTCTATAAATCTCCGATAGTATCCTGCAAGTCCTAGGAAACTACGTATTTCAGTGACCGAAGTCGGTCTTTCCCATTTCAAGACTGTTTTGACTTTTTAGGGGTCGATAAAAACACCTTCGACTGAGATGACATGTCCCAGAAACGTCACTCTTTTCAACCAAAATTCACATTTACTTAGTTTTGCATATAACTGGTGATCTCTCAAGGTTTGTAAGGTTTGTCTCAAGTGTTCTTCGTGCTCCTCGAAAGAATTCGAGTACACCAGTATATCATCAATGAATACCACCACAAACTTATCCAGGTATGGTTGGAAAACCCGATTCATCAAATCCATGAAGAGGGCTGGGGCGTTCGTTAACCCGAACGGTAACACCAAAAATTCATAGTGTCCGTAACGAGTTCTAAATGCGGTCTTTGCTACATCCGCTTCTTTAATCTTCATCTGATAGTACCCTGATCTCAGATCTATCTTCGAAAATGCCCTCGCTCCCTTTAATTGGTCGAACAAATCATCTATCCAAGGTAACAGATGCTTGTTTTTCATTGTTATTTTGTTCAACTGTCGATAGTCAATACAAAGTCTATGGGTTCCATCTTTCTTTCTTACAAATAGGACTGGTGCTCCCCAAGGAGAATTAGTGGGCCGTATAAACCCTTTGTCTAATAATTCCTGTAATTGAGTCTTTAACTCGTTCAGTTCTGCTGGAGCCATCCAATACGGTTGTTGGGCTATGGGTGGGACTCCTGGAAAAGTGTCTATAGACACCTCTACCTCTCGCTCCGGGGGTAGTCCTGGTAGTTCTTTAGGGAACACATCTGGGAAATCCTTCACCATAGGAATATCCTTCAATCGTGGACCTTCATCATCAGAGTTTAAGATGTATGCGAGGTATCCCGTACATCCCTTTCTTAAAAGTTTTTGGGCTGTTACCACCGATATTAAAGCATTCAGTTTGAGAACTCTCTCTCCTTCAAAAGTCATTTTCTCGCCCTTAGGTGTTTGGAAAGTAACAGTTTTAGCATAACAATCTATTAGAGCCTTGTATTTACTCAACCAATTCATGCCTAATATTATGTTAAAATCATGCAGCTCTAAGGGAATCAAGTCTACTTCTGTTTCATACCCGGATAAACTAACCCCCACATCCACATATACAATATTTGTTTTAACCATGTTTCTCATTGGAGTTCCAATTACAAACCCCTTCTCTACTATTTCTACTTCCTTTCTCAATTTAGTGACAATTCTCTTAGCAATGAATGAGTGGGTGGCACCCGGATCAAACAATACATGCACATTAACATCATTCAATAGTAGTGTACTTGCCACCACATCCGATGCAACCCTGGCCTCCTCCTGTGTCAGGTGGAAGACCCTCCCCGGGGTGAAAAAGAAAGGTGCAAGTCACCTACCTGCTCCACCTGTGGGTTGTTCCTGTCTTGATGATGGTCCAATCCTGACCGCACCACCTAAGACATCAATGGTCACAAATCAGCACAGTTGTATTTATTTTATTTTTAAATCATATTCAGCATCACACTTATTTCAAGAGTTCATATGTTCACATTCAAGTGTTCCATATTTTACACCATCATATCATGAAATTGTTACTAGCATTTAAGTCATTCCTGCCTAGGAGACTTATTGTAGAAATCGGCAGCGAGAACTGGTTCGCCGCGGACTGCCCAATTTGGCAGCGAGAACTGGTTCGCCGCAGGCTGCCAGTTCGGCAGCGAAAATTGCATCGCTGTTGGTGCCATAGTTTCGCTGCACAACGCACAACTCGGCAGCGAATATCAATTCGCTGCAGGAAGTTCAGTTTCGGCAGCGAAACAGAATTTCGCTGCACAATGCACAAATCGGCAGCAAATATCGATTCGCTGCAGGAGGTTCAGTTTCGGCAGCAAAACAGAATTTTGCTGCGCAACACACAAATCGGCAGCGAATATCAATTCGCTGCAGGAGGTTCGGTTTCGGCAGCGAAACAGAATTTCGCTGCAGGAGGTTCAGTTGCAGCAGCGAAACAGAATTCTGCTGCACAATACACAAATCGGCACCGAATATTAATTCGCTGCAGAAGGCTCAGTTTCGACAGCGAAATAGAATTTCGCTGAACAACACACAAATCAGAACCATCGATTTCAGCACACAATTCTTCAACAAAATTCCAGCAACAACATCACAACAGAACACCTTAATTTCAGCACACAACATCACAACAGAACACATTAATTTCAGCACATAATTCTTCAACAAAATTCCAGCAACAACATCACAGCAGAACACATTAATTTCAGCAACAACATCACAGCAGAACACACACACACATGCATGTTGGCCTACCCCATAGTTAAAGCCAGCCCTCTACCATTTTCAGCACACAACATCACAACAGAACACATTAATTTCAGCACATAATTCTTCAACAAAATTCCAGCAATAACATCCAGAATACCAGCAACAACATCACAGCAGAACACATTAATTACCCCAGCAGAACACACACACACACACATGCATGTTGGCCTACCCCATAGTTAAAGCCAACCCTCTACCATGATTTGTTAGATGTTCTGAAATTGACTTTATTTCACTTCTGTTTGCTAGTTCTCCTAGTTAATTTTAGTTTCCTTCATAGCTGGCTTAGGTCTTAGATCAATTTTTCTTAGGGTTTTTCTTCTTCATTTTCGTTTCTGATTTTAAGGGGAAGATGAAGGGAGTTTCATGACCCATACCTTCTGAATTTAACTAAGTTTGAGGAAGGTTTGACACTATTATTTTCTCTTCAACTGCTGGTTCTCCTCCTTCTTCTTCCTCTCACGTTTTCCAGCTCTCTTTTTCCTCTCCTCTATGCAGCTACCCACTCCTCTCTCAAGGTCTCATCTCTCCCTCACAAGTTCACAAGGCAATCTCTACTGGTTTGATTCACGTTTCTGTTGTGAAAGGGGAAGGGAAAAATGGCATGCAACTGCTGGTTTGGGAAGAAGATGGATCATTCTCTCTCCCCTCTTTGTATTTATACTACCCATCAAATGAAAGGGGTTGTTTGGGGGTTGGTTTAGGTGTGTTCTTATCCTTGTTTGGTTGATCTAAAACCAGTTTTACCCCTCCCTCCCATCTCTGCGTCACTGTTGATCCAGAAATCGGCAACAGAAACTGCATCGCTGCTGATTTCTACCTCGGCAGCGAAAACCGCGTCGCTGCCGATCCAGAAATCGGCAGTAGAAACTGCGTCGCTGCCGATCAAGAAATGGGCAGCGAAAAACTGTGTCGCTGCCGGTTTCTATATCGGTAGTGAAGGCTGCGTCGCTGCCAAATCCAGAATCGGCAGCGAAAACTGCGTCGCTGCCGATTTCTGCATTGGCAGCAAAAACTGCGTCGCTGTCGATTTCTGCATCGACAGCGAAAACTGCATTCATCATCATCATCTCTCTCTCTCTCTCTCTCTCTATATATATATATATATATATATATATATATTATATTATTTATTCCTTTGGGTGTTTACACATCTAATGGAGGTATGTATAACCTTAAGGAAGATCATGACCTCCAATCCAAGTTTGCATCTTTAGCTAGAAAAGTCGAGGCACTAGAATTGAAAAAGAGTAGTCAATTAAAATATGTTCAAGACATTATGTGTCAAATATGTGAAACAAATGAACATGCAACCAATGACTGTCCAACTTTGCCTTCTTTTAAGGAATGTCACCATGAACAAACACATGCTTTAAACAGTTTCCAAAGGCCCAATCATAACCTATACTCGCAAACATACAATCTTGGTTGGAGAAATCACCCAAATTTCAATTGGAAGAGTGATAACAATAATGCACAAACTTCACAGCCACCATAATTTCCAAAATTCTCATGGATATGCATCTCCTTATGTTCCACCTCCTAGAAGAAATCTTGAGGAAACATTACATGCATTCATTGAAAAGCAAGAGACAATCAACACTCAACTTGCTCAAAGCATGAAAATTTTTAAAGATGCTCTTGCAAAATTCACATCTGCTCTTAGTTTTCAAGAGAAAGGTAAGTTTCCATCTTAATCACAGCAAAATCCAAAGAGACAATACAATGCAAATGCAAGTAGTTTCGAAAGCCAACGCATGGATCAAGTCAAATCAGTCATCACTCTTCGCAGTGGTAAGGTTATTGAAAAACCCACTCTTGAACCTTGTGAGAAAGATGATGAGTAAATCTTTAAGGGTAAGGAAGGGGTTGAATCTGAATATTCTCCGCCAGCACTTCCATTTCCTTATGCCATGACTAAACAAAGGAAAGTCAATCACAATTCTGAAATCCTTGAAACTTTCAAACAGGTAAGGATCAATATACCTTTGTTGGATGTTATTAAATATGTACCTTATTATGCTAAAATTTTGAAAGATCTATGCACTGTGAAGAGAAAACTGAATGTGAAAAAGAAAGCATTTTTGGCCGAACAAGTAAGTGTTTTTCTTCAGAACAATAATGCTTTGAAATATAAAGACCCTGGTTGTCCTACAATTTCTTACTATATTGGAAAACATAAAATTGAAAGAGCTTTACTTGATCTTTGAGCTAGTGTGAATTTACTTCCATATTCGGTTTTTCAAAGTCTCAATCTAGGTGAGTTGAAACCAACTTCTATAACTCTTTTACTTACTAATAGATCTATAAAAGTGCCTAGAGGAATAGTTGAGGATGTGTTAGTACAAGTTGATAAATTCATTTACCCTTTAGATTTTATTGTCTTGGATACACAACCTGTTGAAGCATGTAATTCAATTCCTGTCATTTTAGGACGTCCATTTCTTGCCACTTCTAATACATTGATTAATTGTAGGAATGGACTGATGAAGCTATCATTTGGAAACATGACATTGGAGATGAATATTTTCAACATTTACAAGCAACTCGGAGATGATAATGATTTACAGGAAGTGAACTTTATTGAAAAATTAGTTCATGATCAATTTCAAACCACTTCTAGTGAAACTGAGATTAATGAACCTGACGAGTTGCAGATGAAATATTTTCAGAAAGAAGCAAAGGCATGTAATTGGAGACCACAAATTGAAGAATTGCCACCACAATCAATTAAGTCTATACCTTTAAGTGTTCAACCACCAAAACCTGATTTGAAGCCGCTACCATTCAATCTCAAATACTCATTTTTGGGAGAAAATGAAATTTTTCTGGTAATAATCTCTTCCAAACTTAATGAACATCAAGAAGGTAAGTTATTGCAAACTTTGAAAATGCAAAAAAATGCATTAGGATAGACCATAGCTGACATAAAAGGAATTAGTCCTTTGATTTGCACGCATAGGATTTATTTGGAGGAAAATGCTAAACCATCTAGAGAAATGCAACGAAGACTTAATCCTAATATGAAAGAAGTAGTGAAAAATAAATTCATTAAGCTTCTAGATAATGGAATCATTTATCCTATTTCTGACAGCAAATGGGTAAGTCCTACCCAAGTTGTACCCAAAAAGTCTAGAGTCACTGTGACAACAAATGAGAAAAATGAGTTAATTCCAACTAGGACTATTACTAGTTAGCGCATGTGCATTGACTATAGAAAACTTAATTCAATGACTAGAAAAGATCATTTCCTTTTACCTTTCATGGATCAAATCCTAGAAAGAGTTGCAGGTCATGAATTTTATTGTTTCCTAGATGACTATTCAGGTTACAATCAAATTGAAATTGCATTGGAAGATCAAGAGAAGACTACTTTCACATGTCCATTTGGTACTTTTGCATATCGAATAATGCCTTTTAGATTATGTAATGCACCAGCCACGTTTCAAAGATGCATGCTTAGCATATTCAGTGATATGGTTGAACGTTTTCTTGAGATTTTTATGGATGATTTTTCTATTTTTGGTGATTCATTTGATGATTGTTTAACTAACTTGGAAAAGGTTTTGAACAGGTGTGAAGAGAAGAATCTTGTACTGAATTGGGAAAAAAGTCACTTTATGGTAACAAACGATATTGTACTTGGTCACATTGTTTCATCGAAAGGAATTAAGGTTGACAAATCTAAAATCGAGTTAATTGCCAACTTACCAACACCAAAATTTGTTAAAGATGTTAGATCATTCTTAGGACATGCTGGTTTTTACAGAAGGTTCATCAAAGATTTTAGTGTAATATCTAAACCATTGTGTAACCTTCTAACAAAGGAAAATGTTTTTGAATGGACTGAACAATATGAAAAAGCCTTTGTTAAACTTAAAAGCTTGCTTACTTCTGCTCCTGTCATTCAACCTCCTGATTGGTCACTACCTTTTAAAATAATGTGTGACGCTAGTGATTATGTCGTGGGTGCTATCTTGGGACAAAGAAAAGATAAGAAACCTTATGTGATTTACTATGCAAGTAAAACTTTAAATAGTGCTCAAATGAATTACACTACCACTGAAAAAAAAAATTACTTGCAGTAGTATTTGCATATGACAAGTTCAGATCTTATCTTGTTGGCTCACCTGTTGTTATTTTTAGTGATCATGCATCATTGAAATATCTTCTTTCTAAGAAAGATTCTAATGCTAGATTGGTGCGGTGGATTTTGTTACTTCAAGAATTTGATATCACAATCAAAGATAAGAAAGGCACCGAAAATGTTGTCGCAGATCATTTGTCAAGATTGACAACCGATTCGAGATTTGACATCACACCAATCGATGACTACTTTCCTGATGAATCTTTATTTTATGTCTCTACAATGCCTTGGTTTGCTAATATTGTTAATTTTCTTATTTCAGGACAATTGCCAGTTCATTGGAGTACCCAAGACAAAAAAAAGTTCTTGAACAAAGTGAAGAACTTTTATTAGGATGACCTTTATTTATTCAAGTATTGTCCTGATCAAATATTTCGAAGATGCATTCCTGACAATGAGGTAAGTAGTGTCATTAAATTTTGTTATTCTAAGGCATGTAGGGGTCATTTCTCATCAAGAAAAACAACTGCAAAAATCTTACAAAGTGGATTTTACTGGCCTACCATGTTCAAAGACTCACATACATTCTGCAAGACTTGTGAAAATTATCAAAAGTTGGAATCTATTTCGAAACGTCACATGATGCCTTTAAATCATATTCTTGTCATTGAGATCTTTGGCTATTGGGGTATAGATTTCATGGGTCCATTTCCTCCATCATTTGGTTTCTTGTACATATTAGTCGTAGTAGATTATGTTTCAAAATGGATAGAGGCAATTCCAAGTCGAAACAATGATCACAAAACAGTGATAAAGCTTTTAAAAGAAAACATTTTAAGTCGATTTGGAATCCCTCGAGCCATGATAAGTGATGGTGGAACACATTTCTGCAATAAGCCATTTGAGTCTTTAATGAAGAAATATGGAATCACATACAAAGTTGCCACCCCTTATCACCCTCAGACGAGTGGACAGGTAGAACTTGCTAATAGGAAGATAAAACAGATCTTGGAGAAAACGGTGAACCCTAATCGGAAAGCCTGGTCTTTAAGACTTAATGATGCACTTTGGACTTATTGAACTACGTATAAAACATCATTATGTATGTCACCTTATAGACTAGTCTATGGAAAACCTTGTCACTTGCTTGTGGAAATTGAACATAAAGCTTATTGGGCTATTAAAGCTTTCAATTCAAACATTGATGATGCTAGTTAGCTGTGAAAATTGCAAATAAATGAGCTTGAGGAAATAAGAAATGATGCATATGATAATTCAAGAATTCATAAAGCAAGAATCAAAGAGTTTCATGACAAGAAAATACTGAGAAAAACATTCAATGTTGGTCAAAAAGTCTTGCTTTATAATTCTCGACTCCATTTATTTCCTGAAAAACTAAGATCAAGATGGAGCGGTCCTTTTATTGTGAAACATGTGTATCCATATGGGGCCTGTGATATCAAAAATCCAAAGAATGGTAATGTTTTCAAAGTAAATGGCCATCGTTTGAAAGTTTATTTTGATAATTTTTCAGTTGAAAATGACTCTATTAAATTGGGTGATCCTATATATAAAGATTGATTCTTTTTCTCACATTGTTTTTGTGTGACTTTTGTTTTGCTAGTCTCTCACCCCGGTCAAATGGCGGATAACGGTACTCCGTGACTCTTAAGTCGGTTCTTTCAGTTTCCCATGATAACTGATATCTGTGTATATATTTGTGCAATTCTTTACTCTTTCTTCTTTCTTTGAATCTCTCCCCCAATTCTCAGTTGAAAATGGACACCACTCTTGAAAAAATGAAAAAGTATTTTCCCGCACTGCCTCAGAATACGATTACAAAAATTTACCGTGCTAGGTGTGAAAGATTGAGGTTGTTAATGAACCATGGAATTCCTGAAGATATTTGTTGGCTAATTGAAGCAAAGGTCCGATTATCAGGTGAGCCCAATTTTTTCATTTCATACATGGCTGGAACATGTAAGAGCACTTTTGCAAAGAAACATCATGCAAAATGACTGAAAGTCTATCACAGATGTGCTAAATGGACTTGTATTGCCACATGTCGTTCTTTAGGAATTATATTTGTAAACCGTGAAGATAAAATACAATTCATTAAGGATGGCTTGAGTAAGGGGTTTTTAGATAATCTTCTATTGACTCTTGAGACGCACCCTAGTGGAGATGTGCATCATGCAATTCATGATTTATGGCCACAATTCCATAAAGAACATGCTTGACTTAGTCTTGGGAATCTGACTAAGAAAGACCTTGTTTGCCAGTTTTTAAGAAAAATGGATGGAAAGTCTATCCCCAACCCATAGAGGGCATTTAAGTCGTTCTTGGACGTAAAACCAAGGAAAGATGTGAGCCACAATCACAACTACCTGTATATACACATGCTTTTTCAAGATAAATAAATAAATAAATAAAGAGAGAGAGAGAGAGAGTGAGACTACGACTGGCCTACATATAGGTGGTATGATTGTATTTTCAATTTCTCATCTATAAATTTTTCTTTTCCTTCCCTTCATTTCTACTCAACCTATACATTCATCAAATATAGAAGTGTGTAGAAATGACAGGTTCCTCAAGTCATCACATAAACAATATTTGTGTTTTTAGGGATCCAGTCCTGCGAAAGAAAAAGAGTTTTTAGAATCAGCAAATCATCCTGGTCAGGTACTAACTGAGCGAAAGATTCATTTAGTGTATGGAGGAGGTAGCCTTGGGTTAATGAGGGGAGTGTCAATAGCTACATTTTTAGGAGGTAGTCAAATTTTGGGGGTAGTCCCCAAAGCTTTAGCATAAGGGGACATCATTGGAAAAATAATTGGAGAGGAATTACAGGTCCCTACAGTGTCTGATCGACTGAATGCAATGTTTAACCATGCTGATGCCTTCATTGCCTTACCAGGTGGTCTGGGCACATTGGAAGAGATCTTTCATATTTTCTCTTGGGCCCAACTACACATTCACCATAAACTCATAGGTTTGTTAAATGTTAATGGTTTTTACGATGAGTTGTTGTCTTTTCTTGATCATGCTGTGGAACAGGAATTTCTAACATCTTTAGCACGACAAATCATAATCTCTACTGCTACTACTGCTGAACAATTGATTGACCAACTACAATCTTTCATCCCTGTAATTAATCCCTCCATGAGTCGCATAAATTGGTCAACTAAGGAAAGCCATAAAAAGATTAGATTGGATTTGAGCATGCATTTGTAAATATTTGCATCTTTTGGTTTTATTATTGTGTTTTGTTGTTTCTTATATTTGTTTAAGTGTGTTTCAGGTTTGTCAGTGTTCGCTGTTTCAGGTTTGTCAGTGTTCGCTATTTCAGGTGATGTCTTCTATACTCTATCTTTCTACCTTAAGATATTGATGACAATGTCTCATTTTGGTTGGGGGGAAAGGGTAGTAGTTGATATATTAAAAAAAAACTGTGTTTTCTATTTCATAAACTATTTGCAAAACTATTGTTACTAGGATGATAGAGTAAAAGGAGTTCTTTTGTTAAAGTGACTCTTGAGACGCATCTTAGTAAAAATTCTTAACAAGGTCTATCAGAATACTTCTTGAAATATTCAGGTTTTCAAACTCTCATATTGTTAGCACTTGATTCTGCTCATATGCTCATTTAACAAGTATTCTTAAATCTTTATTTTCACACACACACTTTAACATATGATTGTGGGTTGCACATTAGATTATTACATTATTTATGTTCTTTTGTTAAAGGTAACAGCTAAGGGAAATGGATAGTACATAATTTGCAAAAAAAAAAAAAAAAACAAAAAAATAATGATAATAAAAAAGTAGATAAGTTTGGTTTCATAGCCTCCCTAACTAAAGCAATTAAGCTTGAAGGGGTGTTTTAACACTTAATACCCTAAAGTCAACTGATTTGGGAGCTATTGGCCCAATGCTTGTTACATGGGTTGAGGAGAAAAGCTTAAGGGAATCAAATATTACACTATTTACATATCAGTATCTGCAACCCGAGTTACTAAGCTCATAAGGGTGTCTCAACACCTAATGCCCTAAGACCAATTGGTCTGGGAGTCATTAGCTGAAAGCTCGTTACATGGGTTAAAGATGCATTGTGTAATTAATAATTAATAATAATAATAATAATAATAATAATAATAATAATCCTAACCCAAGGAAGTTAACCTTAAACATTAGAGCAAAAATTTGTTGTTCTTCCAAGTAAAGCCCCATAACTATATGTTGATATTTTGAGCACAAAAAAAAGGTTTAATAATATCTTGTTTAAGAGGTATTGAGCAAATATATGAATTTAATGAGAGTTTGTTTATCTGGATAGATTAATGGAAGTTGAATGATGAATGCCTTGCTTTATGGAACTTGCAAATTGTTTTTATTTTTATTTTAACGCTTTGATTACTAGGGACTAGTAATAAGCTAGTTAGGGGGTGTGATTAGTACTTAAAAGTGCATATTTATCAAGGTTTTATATCATCATTTTGCACTTAAAGTATCAATAACTCCTTAACTAAAGCATGTTTTATAATAACAAGTCTAATACTATAAAATGCCTTAATATATGGTAAATGTTCATCTTAAATGCAGGCCTATCACATAAATCAAAGGATTGATTGATGAGTTCAAGTATGGAAAATGAAAGGACAAAGAGAGGGCCAAACTTAGAAAAGAGATGTTGGTGCAGTCCAAACAGGAACATTGTTCGGTAATTGAGTCATATCTCGAGTTCTAGATGTCAAAATGATCTCAAATTTTTACACAGATTCAGTAAGACATAGGCCTACAACTTTCATGTGGACGTTAAGATCTAAGAAGGCCGTTTGGAGGTCCAAATTATAGCAACAACAGAGAAGTTATAATCTGTCCTATAGCTCAAACATTGTTCAGTGTTTGGCCCATATCTGGAGTTCTAGAAGTCCAAATGAACTCCATTTTTTTTTTT